>NW_022631036.1:8900180-9114890 GCF_010015895.1 Lontra canadensis
AAAAAAAAAAAAAAAAAAAAAACAGCCAGAATGAATCCCAAAAGTGAGACTTATAAGGTAAAAAACAAAAACAAACAAAGACTGATAAAAGTAAAAGAAAACAAAAGAAAAACCCAGCTAAAATCTTGTTCTTGGGCCCTAAGAATAAGATTTGTATAGTACAAAAACAAAAACAAATACACAGAAACACTGACAAAAGATGGGAAGGTGGTTATAAACCCTTGATGTGGGCAAGTTAGGTTATTTCAGTTCTTCCTGGGTGTATCTTGTTATCTTTGTTAAATGTCTTAACTTTCTAGAGATACAGGGAAATTAAAACTGGTTTATATATAGGGGTAGTATTAAATAGGGAAAAAGGACTACCATGATATATATATATATATATATATATATATATATATATATATAAATTTAAAAAAGGAAACAAAGGTATATGTATGAAAAAAGTTTGTTAAAAAGTTGTTATGGATTATGTGGTATTAAACATCTGGTTGTAATGTTAAGTAGGTAAAAAAACAAAAGGACATGAATCATGAGAATGAACTAAAAAAAAAAAAAAGTTGTATCTATGAAATATACAGGTTTTGGGGGCAATACCAGGAGCTTAATATCTTGTTTTCCACTAATGTTGGAGTTTTACAGTTGTATGGGGACCCTGTGGTTGTTGCCCTCTTGTTCTTTCTGCTTGCCTTCTGGGGGAGGGGCCTGGTGTGCTGTTTTTCAGTCACTCTTGCTTGGGCTGAGTTGGCCTGCCCCCTGTCAAGGGGCTGTGGAAACCAGTTTTTCAGGCTTTTGTTCTCTGGAGGATTTTTTTCTTTGGTGGCATTTTGCACCTTTTTGGAGGGTCAAGGCAAAGTTAACTGTCCATACACAGACCTGTGCCTCAAGAGAGAAGCCTCAGTCTGCTCCCCTCTGGATGGTTCAGAACACAGACTCCCTCTCTGCAAACTCCACTGTACACTGTAATCTCTCACAGGCAGTACACACCCCCAGCCATGGTCTCAGTTGTCCGAGGCCCCCACTTGTCTCTGAACCCCTGTGCCACTAAAACTGTGAGCCACACTGGTCCAGGCGAGCCTGATCCCAGTGGCTTTCATTGCCAGGACTGCTGTCTGGAGCCCACACCCACGCTGAGTGCACTCAGACCCAGCAGTGGTGCATGCAGGGGAAGGGCCTAGGGATCACTGACAAGAGCCACCCCCCCCCCGGGCTCTCTCAGGGACAGGTGGGTGCCGGCTGTGACCACCCTGGGACTCTGGGCTGAGGGCCGTGCTTCTGGGTGCCTGACCCCACCACTTGCCCCTTAAGACCCTTTATTCCTTTTGAATGTTTATCCAGACTCCAAGTCAATGCTGGTCCCCAAGCACAGGGCATTTTTATATTGGGGTATTACTTTCCAGTGGGTCACTTCTGGTGGCTCCCTCCCCCTTCTGTTTATCCTCTGATATCAGTCAGAGCACTCCCACACCTCTGTACCTCTCCACTGATGATCTTCTGTCCCCATAGAGATCCAGAAGTATATAATCTGACATCTCAGTCTGATTTCTTGGGTGTTCAGAGTGTTTTGGTAGATATTTATCTCAATTCGGGGGACCTGTTGAAAAAGGGTCTCCCACTCCTCTACCATCTTGCCTGTTCCAGAATAGGTATTTATTTTCATTGCTGTATAAATTTTATTAAGTGACTCTAATACCTCTCTCATTGTGCATCCAGAAGTCTCTAATTCTGGCTATAATGAACATACAAGTAGTTTTATAGCATTTAAAGATCATTTCACTCTTGTGTTTATTCTCATCACCACACATTAAAGCAATATTTCTGTTGTTCATAAAAAATGTATATATGAGCACTATGACTTTACTTTCAGGAATATCTAACAGGTAATGTAAAATTATCTTTATTCCTGAAATCTAGAAGCTCTTGGGATCCAAATGATTGACAATCTTATCATGGGAAGACTTCTTTTCTCATGAAGCAAATATGTGAGAATTAGGAGAGAGAGAAGTGTTCTCTGCCTACTCTGCATCATTAAGACTGTGACAAATATTTGCCACAATACAATGTAATTTGTACCATTACTGTCCTCTAAATAAGGATATATGGTGAATATAACCTTATTATATAACAATACAATTATAACAATAAGATATATTGTTATCTTATTTATCAAGACCATTAATTTTTAAAAACCCTAAGATTTAAACTTACAGAAGAGTCAAAACCCTTATGAAAACATCACAGTATTTATCTCAGAAATTGTGATAGGTCTTAAATGTGCAATTTTTTAGGCTTCATTAAAATAACTTATGTGTAATTCTTATCTTCTACAGATTTTATTTATTTGAAAGAGGAGCAAGGGGAGGGGCAGAGGGAGAAGCCAACTCCCCACCAATCAGGGAGCCCATGTGGGGCTGGATCCCAGGACCCTAGGATCATGACCTGAGCCAAAGGCAGATACTTAACAACTGAGCTACCCAGGTACCCCAAGTTTGTTGATTTTTTTTTTTAATATATAGAACCAAATATCATTTATACAGTAAAACATAGGCTTGGGAAGGCCTGATCAAAAGATTCTGCACTGGGGGCCCCTGGGTGGCTTATTAAGTGTCTGCCCTTGGCTTGGGTCCTGATCCCAGGGTCCTGGGATCCAGCTTCACATTGACCTCTCTGCTCAGTGGAGAGCCTGCTTCTCCCTCTGCTTGTCCCCCCTGCTCATGCTTGTTCTCTCTCTCTCAAATAAATAAAATCTTAAAAAATAAGATTCTGTTATAAATACAAACACCAACATATAGATATTGTAAAAAGACATACTGACTTAAAATATACTGAATGACACTATGATTGAAATGTTTTTGTTTTAAATTTTTTATCCATTTTAGACATCAGAATCTTTTTTTTTTTTTTTAATTGAGAGGGAGCAGCAGACTCCCTGCTGAGCATGGAGCCGGATGTGGGGCTCCATCCCAGGACCCTGGGATCATGACCTGAGCCGAAGGCATACACTCAACTGACTGAGCCACCCAGGTGCCTCTAAACATCAGAATGTTGAACACAAACCAAGTTTCTACTTTTGGGAAAAGTAGGTTCAGATGCTTTTTTTTTCCCCCCCAAATATCCAAAGTGGTTCTTTAAAATGGGGAGTTTGTTAAACAGTAAGTGATTAGCTTTAATGTTACCTTATATTTCTAGAGTGATTTGGCTTATAACATATACTCTACTTGAGGTATTATTGATAAATCCTCCCAAAAAGTACTAGTGCATGCCTATTTGCATTTACAAGTATTGGCTAATCTTAGAATTTTTGTTGCCATGTCCCATGGGGAAATATCTGCTTCTAGACGCCTTGTACTTATTGTTAGACTGACCTATTGTGTTTACCCTAATCTCCATATACTCTTTTCTCTTTCTTGGTCTACGGTTAGATTAATTTACACTATTCTTACTACATTAGTTTTACACTCATGCTGCTTACTTTTCTATTTTATTTTTAACTATGTCAGGATATATGACAGTATTTCTCAAGGTAACTGGATGAGAAAAAAATATATATATATAATATAAACATAAAACATATCATCTGAAATTTTCTAGTGCTGAATTTATAATTTATGTAAGAAATAATTCTCTTAATATCATGTGTTGAAAAGATAAACTCATGCACTTACATGAAAGGGTTTAGAAAATGAAACTGTGTCTTGATTTTAATCAATCAGATTTAAGGCCACATTCTATTTGGCAGTAATTGTGATAAGTGCTGAGAATAAATATGTTTGTCATCAGACATGAACCCAAAAGCCTAACAGACTAGAAGAATAAGAATTAACATCTGTATAGTGCCTGACATTCTACTCATACTTTGATGTGATTCAACTTAATAAGAAGAGCCAAGTATGAGGAATTATTACTTTTCTCACTTATGAAGAAATGGAGACTGAGAAGTGTCTTAAACTCCTTCACACATTTAGTAAAAATGAAGCTCAGTCTGACTCAAATTTCCTTCATTGGATTCAGAATTCCATTGTTTCTCCCCTAAAACAAGTAAATAAACAAAAACAATACCGTGTGCATTCCACAACTGCCTTCTGAATGGTGTGGTTTTTCCCCGTTTTCAGAATTTGGTCTACTCTGTTTTTCTTCCTGTTGTTATTATTGATAACAATAATGTTCCATTTTGTTTTGTTCTATCTTCTCATCTGCCACTCTTGGCTACTGGCTACAGTGAATTCAGGCAGTGTCAGAATCTCATCCTAAGTATGCCCATAAAAAAGAGAGCATGTTTGGTTTTTGTTCAATTTTAAAATGATCCCTTATGTAGAAGTTGCAGCTTTTTAGGCAGATCTGTTAATTAATTTTGAAATCACAAGTCACTGAAATTGTGTGATATTGAGTAAAGAATATTTTAACATTAGACTGCATCTGGTCACATTATTATTAATGTCCATTGCCAGGAATTGTTACACTCAAATGTAGAAAAGACTTACATTCATGAATACTAAAAATCCTAGTCCAAAGGTGACTCCATATTCTTAATATAATTTTAGATAGGCAAATTGATGGACTTACTTGAAATATTTTTGAAAGAAATATTATCTTACATATAATGGAAAAGAAAAAAAAGTTAATTTAGAATGATTGCCCTAGGAGGAATATTATTTATACAAGAATTATTAAAATGCAAATTTATTGCACATTAACCAGTTTTTCTTACCAGGTATGCTAAATTTTACTTAAGTTTCATTTAGTGAAAACAAATATTTGCCTCTGACAATTTCTACTTTACATTTTACTTCAGGTACTTAATAGAACCAGGTTTCTTGTATTTCTTTTCTATGAAGCAGATATAAATCTTCATCTCACAGACCCTGAGAAGGGCCATCAATTGTGGGACTTATTGATATGTTAAACACATCATTTTATTTAATAGTCTAATAACTTGCTCAGAGAAGTTAAATAGTTGATTTAAATCTTAGTCCTCATTTTACTTTTCTGATGAAACCTTTCCTAATCCTCCTAGGTAATCCTCCTACCTTGCACATGGCTGTGTTTTCCTGTTCTGCCTATTTTCCTAGAAGGCAACCTGTCACATTGGATTATATACAGTGTTTTATTTATGTTCTTTTACATCCTGACCTCTCAGAAGGGAGAGTTTGATCATTATTTATTATATTTTAAAAGCTTCTTCTGCTTGTCATTTTTTAAAGACAGGCCCAACATTAATAACTGCTAAGTACTGGTTAATTATTGCTGGGTAACAAATTATTCTAAAATATCGCAGCTTAAAACAAGAAACATTTATCATCTTACCATGTTTTCTTTGGACCAATAATTCAGGTCTTGTGTAGCTAGATGGCTCTCTTTCTAGGTCTTACGAAGGCTGCAGTAAACAAGTCAGTCTGGGATATAGCCGCCAGAAGTTTCCAAGATGATTCATTCATAGGACAGTTGGCAGGATGCCTCAGATCTTGGTTATGTACCTCTGCCAGTAGGGCTGCAAGAGTGTCCTCATGATATGGCAGCTGGATTTCCCCAGAATGAGTAATATAAGAGAAAGACCAAGGAAGAAATAATGATGACTTACTATCTAGTGACCAAGACACCATATTATTTTCATTAGAAGATACTCTGTCTAGCTCACACACTAAGGGGAATACATTTGTGGTGGATTTCACTCTTTGTAGGGTGTTGTATTAGAGCTTTCCAGAGAAACAACACCAATATATATATATATATATATATTAGTTTATTATAAGAATTGACTCACAAAATTATAGAGAGATTTTATATATTTTATACATATATATTATATAAATATACATGTGTGTATATTTTATATATATGTGTATATATATATATATATGTAGATATAGATACATATGTTAGAAAGGTTTATGATAAGAATTGGCTCACATAATTATGGCTCAGAAATCATGATCTGCTGTCTTCATGCTAGGGAACCAGGAAAGCTCATGGTATAATTAACTCCAGGTCTCTTGAAGGTGCCAATATCTGAGGGCAGAAGATGGATGTCTGGGCTTAGGCAAAGAGGAGTTCACCTTCCATTTGCCTTTCTGTTCTTTTCAAGCTTCAGTGGATTGGATGATGTCTGCCTTCATTAGCTGGGATGATCTTTACTCAGTATACAGATTCAAATGCTTTTCTCTTCCAGAAACACCCTCATAAACATAACCAGAAATGTTTTACAACCTATCTGGTATCCCTTAGCCTCGTCAATAAAATTAACCTCATCACATAAAATTAACTATCACAGAAATGTCAAAAAATTAGTGGACATATTTTAAACTAACACACCCACCAACCTCCTATTTCACTTAAATCCTTGTTTCCAAACCCTTTGGCTTCATATTTATAACTGGTCTTCTTCGCATGAATGCTAGGTTGGGTAATGTGTAAACACATGAATACCTTTAATTATATTTAAGTTTAAAAGTGGATTTGAATCCTTTACTCAGCCTCAGTTTCTCTTTTTGTCATCTATAATAATAGTTATAAGAAATTTATGAGAACTAAATGAAGCAATACACATAAAGTACTTCACACTGTGACTGCTGCATTATAAATAATGTTAATGACTGATCTTATTATGATCATAAGCAGATGTGAAGAGCAGCCACCATATGCTTTGCTATTTAGATCATGTCTCAGTTGTGTTTCTACCCATCACAAAAGCAAAAGAAATGCCCTGCCTGTGTACAGTCCTAGATTCCTTCCACACTGACTGAATAAAATACAAGAAGAGAACATCATATGGAAAAATTGAAAATTTTTCCAGTTTAGTTATCACACTGGGAAATAAGTTCCTTATTTTGAAGATCCCATTTTATTCTTAATATAGATCCAAATCTCTTTTCTTGAATAAAGAAGGAGGGAGAGGCACCTGGCTGGCTCAGTTGGTAAAGCGTGCAATACTTAACCTCGGGATTGTGAGTATGAGCCCCACACTGGGCATAAAGTTTACTTAATAAAAAATAGTACAAAACAAAGGAGGAAAAGGTGAGCACCCCATAAAGTTTGGAAGGTTTGTAGGACATTTAACATAGTGCCTGATTTTATAAAATCTCAAGTAAAATGTGTTACCTTAACGCACACAGAAATGACTACAGTTTAATAATATTATACAGACCACATGGCGTGTAATATTTTACTTACCTTACTTGAATAAAAGGTTGCAAAGTATTTTTTACCTCACCATATTCTGTGATGGCTGAACAGAAAAATATAAAAACAGGGTAACTGTGGTTAAAAAACTGTCTGATTTTATTAAATGATCAGTCAGGCTGTTTATTTCCCAAATAGCTGTTTTAGTCCCAGTTCTCAGAATAATCATGTTATTCTATTTTATCTTTCCAATTTAGAGCTGTTTCTAGGATACAGTAAGAGAATAGAGGTAAAATTTACTACTGTTGTTTTCCTACTCCTGCTTTTACTGGAGGTAAAATTAAAATATATGCTAAATTTGAGTTTTTTCCAAAGGAAAATTATTTCCACTTACTCTCTCTTCCAGAAATATCCTGAACACATTTTTAAAAAACTTTCTAAAATCCTATATTGTTAACTAATGAATGATTAAAGCATCTGATGTACCCTACAAAGAGTGTTTGGCTCCCTAAACCCAGGGAGCCAAAGTTCTTTCCATTTCCCTTTTTATCCTTTACAACTGATTTGACATAGAAGGTGTCTTTAATATAGAAGGTGCCTTTCCAATATCAATAACATACCTTTGATTTAGATGTTTTATACGGGTTATTTCTGAAGAAATAGTGAAATCATAGTAACATAGTACCTGGAATTACATCTCTTTACAGGTATCATTCCTCTCAGAATTGGGTAGACTACAACAGGCTTTTTCTAAGAATGATGAAAATTATAACATGAACAAAAGAAAATTTAATAAGGGAAGAGAAAGGGCAAAGATGCACTAAAACTGGAAATAGTACATTTTCCAGCTAATTACAGAAAGTAAATTATTTTCATTATCTGTGTTTTCAAATAGTACAAGGTTATAATTCATAATGGATATCAGGCACTGGTCTGGGGTTTGTTCCATGCAAAGTAATAATATGAAGAAGAAAAGGGTGCTGGTCAAAATACCAAATTATTAAAAAATATGAATAATTCTTAAGACTTCGTAAAAGAAAAACTTTTCATTGTTATTCATTGTTATCCATTCTTTGCCCTCTGCCCTCATCTTTCTTTTAGTCCACATACCTAACCTACCATGTTAAAGCAGGAAAACTAAACATTCAAAGTCTATGCACTGACACTTCTGGGGAAGATGGTGGAGTAGGGGGAACCTAGGCTCATCTTGCCCCATGGATACACCTAGATAACACTCACATCAGTACAGATAACCCAGAAAATGACCCAAGCACTGGCAGAAAAAACTCTTCACAGCTAAATGTAGAGAAGAGGCCATATCAAAGAGAGTGGGAAGAGCAGAGATGTGGCTGGGATCCAAAATGCCCCCATGGTACTGTCCACAAGAGGGAGGTGTGCTATGGGACTGTAGAGAGGAGAAGAACAGATCTCACACGATGCACCCTAGGCAGGGCGACCCATGCTGGGAATATGAATCCCTATAACATTTGGCTTTGAAAACTAGAGGGGCTTAACTTTGGGAGTTTTTACATTCAATGGGGCTTAACACCTGAAAACTTAAAAATGAGAAGGCTTGGCTCTGGGAGAGCCAGAAGAGCAAGAGGAAATTGAGTAGCTCCCACCCCTTAAAAAAATAGCATAACAAACAGCCCTCCGGAGATACAGCATGGAAACAGCAATTTGAAAAACCCCTGGAGTATACATGCAGGAGGTAGATTTGTTTACTAACCTCAGAGAATGTGCTGGGGGGCCAAAGATCTTTGGGACATATCTCCAAGAACAAAAGAGCTGGCAGGTGCTATTTCCCTCCCCACCCCCAGCCTAGATACACAGATATGTGTGGGAACCAGCATAGCACAAATACTTTCCACCTGGCTTGCTAACAGCACCAGATCCTGAACCCTTATGAGGAACCACACCCTCAGTAGTTTTTCCAAGTGGCTACCAGTTCCCTTGCAAAGGAGACTAGTGCAAACCTTGCAAACACCAGGTACCCCACTTTTATATTTTCCTTTGTACACTCTCCCTTTAGCCTGGCCTTGGCAGGAATTTTCTGGGGCAGTTGCAAGTCCCCTACCACAGTGGACCAGTGCACACCTTGTTGGGACCACATACCCTGCCCCAGAGTTCTCCTGTGGACTGGCCCCATCCAACATGCCCTTGGCAAGGGTCTGTCCAAAGCAAGGCCACCAGATGGCACTGTGAAATCACCTCCACCAGCTGCCCCAAAGTAACTCCTGCCCAGGAAAGAGGGGAAGAAACTACACAAACTAATTTGACTGTGGCCCCAGCAGTGAGCATGGGGTAGGTATCTGGTCTGCTGTATGCCCTACCAACCAACAGAGTTTCTCAGGGGACAAAACAGTGGGAGCATTCTTCAGTTCAGTCCTACCACAGCTCCGGCAAATGCCTGGTCTAACTCAACTCAAGCCCAAGGCGTCCCCAGACTGGCACATTAACACTACAAGGACCAAGCCCAGTCCACAGCAGGCAAAGAGAGCCTTTGCAGATGACTAAAGGAAAATGTGGCACAGCCATAACAGCAGGACACATACATCACGCAGAGACACCCCTGAAACCTCAAGGTTCTGGTGAACACAGGACATTGCACTGAAGGGCACTACAGGGCCTTTTCTTTATAAGGCCATTACTTTGAAAAGCAGGAGACATAACTGACTGTCCTAACACAGAGAAACAGACACAGAAAGTTAGACAAAATGAGGAGACAGCATAGTGTGTCCCAAATGAAAGAACAGGTCAAAAATCACAGCAAGAGACCTAGGTGACTGGAGATAACTAATATGCCTTATAGAGAATTTAAAGTAATGATCATAGTGATACTCATTGGACTTGAAAAAAGAGTGGAGGACATCAGTGAGAACTTTAACAAATAGATTTAAAAAACAACTAATCAGAGGTGAAGAATGCAACTAAGGAATCACAGAATGAACACATATCTGTAACTTCTCTGATCAATATACAGAATACTATTAGAAATGCAGTCACAATGTTTCACTATTCTCCAGAGATAATCACCATCCTGGCTTTTTTTTTTTTTTTTGCATCACAATTAGCCTATTATTGAAATTTATAGAAATGAAATCAGACAATACGCATCATCTTGTGTCTAGCTACTTTTGTTCAACATCGTGAAATTCATCCATGTTTTTAGATGTAGTAGTAGTAGTACATATATTCTTTGCCATGTAATATTCCTCACTTAAATATTCCACAGTATATTTATCCACTCCACTGTTGGACTCTTAAGATTGTTTATACTTTAAAAGCTATAATGAATAAAGCTGTCATAAACAACAACAACAAAAGAATATACTCGGTGGAATAAATAGTAAGTAAACTAGAGGAAGCAGAAGAATAAATCAGTGACCTGCAGGACAAAATAAAGGAAAGTAATCAAGCTGAGCAGGTGATGGGGGGAAAACGTTCTGCAAAATGAGAATAGACTTAGGGAATTCAGCGATACCATCAATCATAATTACATTTACATTATAGTGATCCCCAAAGAAGAAAAAGAAAGGGGGGGGGAGAAAATTATTTGAAGAGAGCTGAAAACATCACAAATCTGGGGAAGGAAAAGAAATCCAGATCCAGGAGGCATAGAGATACCCTAACAAAATCAACCCAAAGAGGTCCACACCAAGACACACAATAATTAAGATGGCAAAAATCATGATAAAGAGAGAATGTTTAAAGCATCAAGAGAAAATAAAATAGTTACATACAAAGAAAATCCCATAAGGCTAAGTTGATTTTCCAAAACTGAAGGAGATATAAAGAGCTTCCTATCAAATGAAAGGTAAAGAAATCCATGACCACTAAACCAGCCTTACAATAAATGTTAAAGAAGACTCTTTGAGTGGAAAGGAAAGACAATAAGACCATAAGGAAAGAGTAGGGAAAGTAGGAAGAAAAGCGTAAAAATAAGTCTATCTGTAAAAAATCAAGGGACTCACAAAATGAAAGGATGTAACATATGACACCTATATCTAAAATGTAGGGGTAAGAGGATTGAAGAATAGGTTCAAACTGAAGTGACCATCAATATAGACTGCTATATGTGGAAGATGTTATATACAAACTGGTAACCACAAATCAAAAAACAGTAATAGATATGCAGAGAATAAAGAGAAAGGAATCCAAGTATATCACCAAAAAAGACCAACAAACCATGAAAGAGATCAAGAGAAGGATCAGAGAAAATCTGTAGAAACAACCATAAAACAAATATAGAACGGCAATAAATATATATCAATAATAACTTAAATGTAAATGAAATAAATGCCTCAATTAAAGACATATGGTGACACAGTGGATAAAAACCAAGACCCACCTTTATGCGACCTACAACAGACTCATCTCAGACATAAAGACATGCAGATTGAAAGTGAAGGGATGGAGAAGCATTTATCATGCAAATGGATGGCAGAAGAAAGCCAGTATAGTCATACTTATTTCAGACGAAACAGACTTTAAGGTAAAGAGTGTAGAAATACACAAAGAAATACACTATATAATAATGAGGGGATCAAAGAAGACATAAAAATTGTAAATATTTAGGCACTTAACATGGGAGATTCCAAATACCAGAAGGTGTGAATAACAAACGTAAAGTAATTGGTAAGACTACAGTAACAGTAGAGGCCTTTAACACCGCATTATCCAAATGGAAAATCAAAAAGGAAAGAGTGACTTTGAGTGCCACATTGGACCAAATGGATCTAACAGATATATTTAGAGCACTACATTCTAAAATAGTAGAATACACACTTTTTGAGTGCATATGCGACATTCTCCAGAATAGATCACATATTAGGTCATAAATCAGACCACAACCAATTCAAAAGATTGAGATCATACCATGCATATTTTCAGACTACAGCACTGAAAGTTTTAGTGAACTTCAAGAAAGAAATCTGGAAATCACAAATACATGGAGGTTAAGTAACATGGTACTAAACAATGAATAGTTCAAATAGGAAATAAAGGAGGAAATTTAAAAAAAAAAATACATGGAAACAAATGAAAATGAAAAAACAATGGTCCAAAATCTTTGGGCTGCAACAAAAGCAGTTTAAGATGGGAATTTATACCAAAACACATCTACCTCAGGAAGTAAGAAAAATATCAACTATGCAATGTAACCTTACACCTAAAGGAGCTAGAAAAACAACAAAGCCTAAAGCCAGCAGAAGGAAGAAAATAAAGATTAGAGTAGAAATAAAGCAAACAGAAACTAAAAACAAAAACCAATAGTGCAGATCAATGAAACCAGGAGCTGCTTCTTTGAACAGATCAACTGAACTGATAAATCCCTTGCTAGATTCATCAAAAATATATGGATAAATAGGTAGGTTGGTAAGAGGACTCAAAATCAGAACTGAAAGAGGAGAAATAACCATAAACATAACAGAAATATGAAGGACTATAAGAATACTTTACAAAACTACATGGCAACATTGACAACCTAAAGGAAATGGATAGATTCATAGAAACATTTAACAATCCAAAACCAAATCAGTAAGAAATGGAAAATTTGAACAGACCAGTTTCCAGCAATGAAATTGAATTGGTAACCAAAACACTGGCAACAGGGGCACCTGGGTGGATCAGTGGGTTAAAGCCTCTTCTGCTCAGCTCATGATCCCAGGGTCCTGGGATCGAGCCCCACATTGGGCTCTCTGCTCCGTGGAGAGGCTGCTTCCTCCTATCTCTCTGCCTGCCTCCCTGCCTAGTTGTGATCTCTGTCTGTCAAATCTTTAAGAAACAACAACAACAACAACAACAACAACAACACACTGGCAATAAACAAATGTCCAGGACCAGACGGCTAACAGGTAAATTATAGCAAATATTTGAAGAAGAGTTAATACCTATTCTTCTCAAACCATTCCAAAAAAATAGAAGAGGAAGGAAAACTTCCAAATTGCCTTGATAAGGGCAACATTACCCTGATATCAAAACCAAATAGACAACACAAAAAAAGCACTGTAGGCCAGTATCTCTGATGAATATAGGTGCAAAAATTCTGACCAAAATTCTACCAAACTGAATCCATTAAAGAGATCATTCACCACCACAAAGTGGGATTTATTCCCAGGATGCAAGCATGGTTCAGTATTCACAAATCAAGCAACAAGATTCATCCCTCAATGACAAAAGCTAAAAACTGTATGATCGTTTCAATGGATGCAGAAAAAGCATTTGACAAAGTACAATATCCTTTCATGATTAAAAAACAAAACAAAACAAAACAAAATTCAAGATAGGTTTAGAGGGAACATACCTCAACATACTAAAACCCATGTATGAAAAACCCACAGCTAACACCATGCTCATAGGTGAAAAATTGAGAGATTTCCCCCTAAGATTAAGAACAAGACAAAAATGTCTATTCTTTCCACTTTTATTCAACCTACTACTGGAAGTCCTAGCCACAGAAATCAAACAAGAAAAAGGAATAAAATGTAATCAAATTGGTAAAGAAGAAGTAAAACTTTTACAATTTTGCAGATGACATGATACTGTATGTAGAAAACCTGAAGACTTCATCAAAAAATAGTAGAGTGATAAATGAATTTAGAAAGTTTGCAGGATACAAAAAATCAATGTACATAAATCCTTTGCACTTCTAGATACTAATAATGAATCAGCAGAAATTAAGAAAGCAATCCCATTTACAATTGCACCCAAAATAGTAATATACCTAGGAATAAACTTAACAAAGGAAGTGAAAGACTTGTACTCTGAAAAATATAAAACATTGATGAAAGGAAGTAAAGAAGACACAAAATGGAAAAAAAAATCCACGCTTATGGAATGGAAGAACAAATATTATTAAAATGTCTATACTATACAAAGCAATCTACAGATCTAATGCAGTCCCTCTCTAAATGCCAATAGCATTCTTCACAGAACTAGAACAAATGAACCTAAAATTTCTTTGGAACCATGAAAGACCCCAAATGTCCAAAACAATATTGAAAAGGAGAAACAAAATTGGAGGTATCACAATTCCAGTTTTCAGATTATACTGTAAAGTTGTAACAACCAAAACAATATGGTATTGGCCCAAAAATAGACACATAGATCAATGCAAAAGGATTAAAATCCAAGAAACACCCCTGTGACTATATGGTCAATTTTCGACAAAAGGTGCAAGATAATGCAATGGGAGAAAGTCTCTTCAACAAATGGTATTGGGAAAACTGGACAGCTCCAGGAAAAAGCATGAAAATGGACCACCTTGTTATACCAAACACAAAAAATAAACTCAAAATGGATTAAATACTTAAAGATACAGATGTAGTGAAAAGAAGGGCCATCTGTACCCCAATGTTTATAGCAGCAATGGCCACGGTCGCCAAACTGTGGAAAGAACCAAGATGCCCTTCAACGGACGAATGGATAAGGAAGATGTGGTCTATATACACTAGAGTATTATGCCTCCATCAGAAGGGATGAATACCCAACTTTTGTAGCAACATGGACGGGACTGAAAGAGATTATGCTGAGTAAAATAAGTCAAGCAGAGAGAGTCAATTATCATATGGTTTCACTTATTTTTGGAGCATAACAAATAGCATGGAGGACAAGGGGAGTTAGAGAGGAGAAGGGAGTTGGGGGAAATTGGAAGGGGAGGTGAACCATGAGAGACTATGGACTCTGAAAAACAATCTGAGGGTTTTGAAGGGGCGGGGGGTGGGAGGTTGGGGGAACCAGGTGGTGGGTATTAGAGAGGGCACGGATTGCATGGAGCACTGGGTGTGGTGCAGAAACAATGAATACTGTTATGCTGAAAATAAAAAAATAAAAAAAATATACTTAAATGTGAGAACAAAAACCATAAAGTTCTAGAAGAAAACACAGGTAGTAATTTTTCTGACATCGTTTGTAGTATCATTTTTTCTAGATAAGTCTCCTAAGGGAAGGGAAGTAAAAGCAAAAATAAACTATTGGGACTTTGTGAAAAAGAATTTCAGCACAGCAAAAGAAATAATCAACAAAACTAATAGGTAACATACTAAATGGGAGGAGATATTTGCAAATGACCTATCTAATAAAGAGTTAGTATCCAAAATATATAAAGAATTGATAGAACTCAACACCAAATAAACAATTAAAAAATGGGCAGAAGAAATAACCATTTCTCCAAGGAAGACATCAAGATGGCCAATGGACGCATGAAAAGAATGTAAACATCACTCATCACCAGGGAAATACAAATCAAAACCCTTATGAGATATAACCTCACAGTGGTTAGAATGGCTAAAATCAAAAACATAAGAAACAACAAGTGTTGGGGCGCCTGGGAGGCTCAGTGGCTTAAAGCCTCTGCCTTCAGCTCAGGTCATGATCTCAGGGTCCTGGGATCAAGCCCCGCATCGGGTTCTCTGCTCAGCAGGGAGCCTGCTTCCTCCTCTCTCTCTCTCTGCCTGCCTCTCTGCCTACTTATGATCTCTGTCAAGTAAATAAATATAAAATCTTAAAAAAAAAAAAAAAGTGTTGGTGAGGATGTCAAAAAAAGGATCGCTCATGCACTGTTGGTGGGAATGAAAACTGATACAGCCACTGGGTAGAACATTATGGGTGTTCTTCAAAAATTAAAAATAGAATTATCATTCAGTGAACTTATTCCACTATTGGTGTTTACTTAAATAATATAAAGACTTTAATTCAAAAAGATATATGCACCCCTATATTTACTGCAGCATTATTTACAACAGGCAAATTATGGAAGAAACCCATGTGTCCGCTGGTAAATGAATGGACAAATAAGGAGTGGTACACACACACACACACACACGGAATATTACTCAGCCCTAAAAAAGAATGAAATCTTGCCATTTGCTGCAACATGGATGAAACTGTAGAACATAATGCTATTGAATAAGTCATTCAGAGAAAGGCAAATACCATGATTTTACTGTTTTGTGGAATTTAAGAAACAAAACAAAGGAATTAAGGAGGACAAACTAAAAGGCAGACTCTCACATATAGAGAACAAAAATTAAATTCCTTAATTGCCAGAGGTGAGTTGGGTTGGCAGATGGATAAAATAGATGAAGAGGATCAAGAGTACCCTTATCTTGATAAGCACTGAGTAATAAAAAGAATTGCTGAATCAGTATATTGTACACCTGAATATTCAGTATCTTCAGTACACCTGAAGCTAATGTAACACTGTATATTAACTATACTGGAATTAAAAACTTTTAAAAGATAAAAAATGTATGCTGAGACATAAAAGATGCCTTTGTAGAGCATTCTACATACAGTCTTTAAGACCCAACCTTAAAATTCTGGGTTTTTTTAGACTCATAATTATGGGTTGTTAGTGTAAGTTCCCTTGGTAGAATTTTCCCAAAGTGAATGCATTTTGTTCTATTCATTCTTTCTCATATCAAACATATTCATAAGCCTACTGAGCTTTGCTTTTGAAAGAAACCTAGTTTTAGAATGGGAGGAAGAAGCAAAGGTGAGGTTATTTGTCAGTTTTGAAATACATTCCATTAACGGATTTCCTTTTAAATAGCTTGATTGTAAAGACTGCTTTTATTGTAATTCATCCTTTCTGGTGATAAATAGTAATTGAAATTGAACACTAAAGAGGAAAATGAACCTGAGAAAATGAGGTGGGGGGGGGAAGAAATTGAAGGAACATCTAACCAGAGAAGCTTAGTTGAAGAGTATCTTAGCCATTTGAAGGACAGATTTGGAAGTAATGAACTGGACATTAGAGGAGTAAAAAGGTGAAATGAGGTTAGGAAAAAAAAAAATCTCATGATGCTGCCTAGAACTAACCTAGTATGAGTTATTGTTTGATTTTACCTTATGAATTGTGTGTATAAACTCTGTGGTTATAATCCCAGCTGACTGAATCATAATTTAAAGAAGTTTAATGTTGATGCATCTTTCAAAGACACAATTCAGAGAAGTAGATTTATTATGAATGCAGGTGTTTGGAGCTCATTAACTTAGAAAGATTGGAATATATTTAAAACTTTGCATCAAAAATGAGTGAGAAACTTACTATATTACAAAACTAGTCAGATAGCTACTTCTTGAGGTATCCTTTGATATTATAAAGAACTCCCACAGGTCAAATTGTTGATAAATGTAAAAACACATAGTAGTGAATTACCTGGGAGAGAAGTCTCTGACAAACTTCAAGATCCCTAATCTGATGAGTAATGCAGAATAAATTATTTTAATTTGCATAAGCGATGTGGTATACACAAAATTTGCTGGTTTTTTTCAGGGCTTAGCTTAATTACAGGCTATTGCATGTTTGTTATGATTTAAAATATATCAGGAAATTCTAGCTCCTTTACTTTCTTTCCATTTACTTATTAAATATTTCAACAAGGAAGTTGTTGGATTTCCAAATATTAATGCTACCCCTAGTGAAGATTAATTTCTTCCCCTTTCTGCTTTCACTTAGGATGCAGAAAGTTGAAAAGTTTATTTCCCAATCTAACAACAAGTATAAGACAGATAAAATGCAGATCTATAACTCTTCTTGAAACTGTCAGAAGGTTAAGGTTGCAGTATAACCAAATAGCCAGAAAATTCAAGGAAAATGGTGCCACCAATGAGATATGACTTGTGAACAGTAGTTACCCTAGGACACAGAGCAGCATAGGTAAGAAGATTTCAGCTAAAATTTTAAACTGTTGCTAAGATAATTATGTAGCTGAGCCAGTATGAGTTCACTCTTTGGTGAGTCAGAAACTGTACTAGGCTGAGTTTTTGCACAAAGAAAACTTTTATTTGCAGCAAATAAGGAGACCTCAGGGAATGGCTACCAAAGACACGACTCCCCTAGCAATGATGAATGGGTTCCTTTTGTTTAGAATTAGAAAGACTATTTAGATAGGGAAGTCTTGTCATCCTTTGTAGAGTTGGGCATAACGTCTTGCATTTCCTTAATGAGTATGTCTATACATACATTGTACATTATGTGAATGAGGCTGAGGCCCCTCATTGGGGAGATATTTAGTTTTATAGTGAGGTAAAGGTAATTATAGGTCATTCCAGAGGTCACTCCATAGTCCATCTGCTCAGGTGCAAGTCAGATTTAGCTCAAATTGTCTGGTAATTTGGGCAGGCTGGGGGTGGGGCATCAATTTTGTTAGGGTGATTGCCATCACCTGGGGTGGCAGAGCTTTCAGGTTTCATTTGCCTGAGTTAAGAGGAAATCAGAAAGAAGAGCTTAGGGGAAAATGTAAGATCAAGGTTAGTGAATACAAACAAGTATGCAGTAAAAATCAGGTCTTAGGTCTAGCTGGTGACAGTGTAAGTTAATGTGGGAGTATAGTCCTTCACAAGACGAATTTGTTCCATTTGTACACTCTCTACAAATCTCATTATGTGCATCTGAGAAGGATTATGGACAGTAAATTGTGTTAAACCTGAGTAGGGGAGCAGCTACCATGATGGAGCAACAAAAACTGTCTAGAACTTGGTGTGCTGAGGAATAAAGGCTTAATCCCTTGATAAAAGACCAAAGACTGCCATTTCAATGACACAATTGAAGATCCATTGCAACTGGGAAGAAAGAACAGAGAAAAATGAGCAAATGAAACAAACAAAAAAAAACACTACAGGTGGACAAGAGCAGGAGGATGTACTGGGTCCAGGCAATTGGACATCTAATGCTGAGGAGAAAAAACAATCACTAAGCAATCCAGACACCAAAGGTCCAGGAATACAGGCAATGTTTGCATCAATGCAAGAGACAGGCATCCCCACATCCCCAATAAAAGCTAGAGAACCTAGACTATTAATTTGCAAGGGCTGCGATAACTTAATACCACAAACAGGGTATTTTAGAAGGTGACCAGACTGATTGGATAAAGGGCCTCAATTTAATCACTGCTTCAAAGGCCCCATCTCCAAAGAGTCCAATTCTGAGATACTGGGGGTTAGGTCTTTAACATCTGATTTTGGGGGACACACATTTAGCTCATTGCATTGAGTAACAAATAAAGTAGTCTACCACTAGGGGAGAGGCAGGAGGATAAAGGAAGACCTCTAAGACACATGCACGTAGGACAGTCTAAAGCTGAGAGTGGAACAAGAACATTGAGAATATTTCCAGCAACTCAACAGCCACACTAAGCAAAAGGTAAGGCTAGAGAAAATTGAAGCCAATAGTTAAGTGCATTGATGGGAACCATAAGCACATCACCCAAATCCAACCCACCTCTTAAATACTTCATGCACGCAATTAAGTTCTAGCTAAGAGGAGGCATGCCCATTTCTTAGTATAAATATAATGTACCTCAGTATTTACTCTCCTACACAAAGTTCTGCAGAATCAAGGAGAATAAGACAAAAAGCATGAACATACACACACACACACCATGCACACATACAAATCATAAAAAGGAAGCATAATCAAAAGCCCTAGAATTAGAGATGATCCATATGTAGCAATTATCAGACAGGGAATGTAAACTATGATTACTATGATAAGGGCTTTATTTTAAAAAGTAAATAAAATGGATGATCAGTTGGGGATTTTGGTAAAGATATGGGAACAATAAGAATCAAATAAAAATCTAGAAATAAAAACAACAGAAAAATAGGCAAAAAGTGTGTTTAAATTCAGCACATCTGAGCGAAGAATCTGTGAACTTAATATATGTCGAAGTAAATTACCTAAACAGAATTGCAAAGTGATAAAAGTGTGGAAAAAACACAGCAATCATCTAAGAACTGTTAAATAAACAAATGGAGACCAACCTTGAAAATTCCCTAAGCAGACAAAACCAGTTTAGTCATACAGAGCCTAAGTTAGCTTATTCAAGATTAATTGACCTGGGTCATTTATTGCTTATGCCTCTGGAATTTGTAAGTAAAACAGTTTCCCAAAATTAATATGAGACAATCACTAACCAATTCCCTACCTTAAGAAAACTCTATTATTATTACCAGTCACTGTGAAAAATAGTCACTACTTTCTCACTATTTAAGCTGTTCTATAAAAATATATCCCTGAGTCTCATTCCATGCTTTGGTTTGAGTGTTCTGACTCACAAACTATCTTTTTTGTTGACCACATTAAGGTTTTAATAATTACTATTTTGGTGATTTACTGGATTTATTTCAGCTAGTTCTGAACTTTTGAGGAAGTTGTGGGATAATCTCAAATGATCTGATATGTGTATAATTAGACCCCCAGAATAAAACTAGAGAGTGCTAAATTGTAAGAAAAATTAGAATGATGGCCAAGAATTTTCAAAATATAATAGAGGATATCAAACCATATAAGCAAAGAAGCTCAGAAAAATACAAGTATGGTAAATATTTATACTTAAAAAAAAAAGAAGGACAAACACTAATAATCAAGCAAACCAGCTAAACATGTAATATCCAAACTTCTAAAAACTGATGATAAAGCAAAAATTTTAAAAGAAGCTGGAGATAATAGACACCTTATATACAGAGGAATAAAAATTAGAATACTAGCTAACTTAAAAAAAACTGCAAGTCAGAAGACAAGGAAGGTATAGGGAAGGAAAAATTTTCTTCTACATTTCAAAAGGTATTTATTAGAGACAGATTAAGAGGAGAAAATTCAATTTAATTTTGTGTATGTGATAGGTTCAAAGACAAGTAAAATGAAGTATATATGCCATCCTCAGTTATGGAATGGGATAGAGGCATGGAGGGTTTTTTTTTTTTTTTTTTAAGATTTATTTATTTGACAGAGAGAGAGAGAAATCACAAGTAGGCAGAGAGGCAGGCTTGGGTGGGGGGGCAGACTCCCCACTCAGCAGAGAGCCCGATGCGGGGCTCGATCCCAGGACCCTGAGATCATGACCTGAGCCGAAGGCAGAGGCTTAACCCACTGAGCCACCCAGGCGCCCCAAGGCATGGAGTTTTGAAGGAGTGGAAAGCAATGCACAGGGCACTAAGAAAAATGTTTGGTAATTAGATATTTGCTATGCTATACAGATGGGTCAGTTATATTTTTTCTCTTTTAATAACATGGATTCTGGGAAATACCCCTTCAGTGTAGATTATTCTAGGCAGTTAAGGAGCAAAAGTTTTTTCTTGAACCTACAAAATCTCTACTGCCTTCAGCTCAAAATAGTCCACATTTCAAAGTGACACAATTTGTGAAGACTTGCTCTGAACCCCTTCAAAGAGCACCTTTAAAGAGCTAAAGGGAAAAAAAAATGAGAATTCTACAAACAGCAAAACTATGTTTTAAATTAAAGTAATGATATAAACCATTGTCTTTTGTTGATAATGATGTGTCGATGTAGGTTTATCAATGGTAACAAATGTACGCCTGTGGTTGTACATATCTGGTGCAGGATAGAGATAATGGGGGAAGCTATACAGGTGTAGGGGTAGTGGGAAATTTCTGTACCTTCCTCACCATTTTCCTGTGATCCTAAAACTGCCTTAAAAAATAAAATCTGGTTTAAAAAAAGTAAATTAATTACGATACTCCTCTTGAGAGTACACTTGTCATCCTTACATGGCATACAAGAAGGCTCCACAGTTGGAAAAGCCTCACTGTACAGTGACTCAATTTAGAGTTACTCCTGAGAACTTTACTAAATGTTAGTGATAAAATTAAAGTCCTCCTCATCAAAAAAAAAAAAAAAGGAAAAATAATGTTTTTAAACATGCATAGTCTGGAAGGATCCATAATGATCAAAATTACTCTAAAATGTTAAAGGAAAGTTTTCAGACAAAGCATATGGTAACAAAATGAAACTTGGATCTACAAAGAAATGAAGAGTGCCAGAAATGGTAGAGAAATATAAATATAAACATAAACATTCATTCTCCTTATTTTAATTTCCTTAAAATATAGCTGACTCATTTTTAAAATAATGTTTTATGAATTTTAACAAATTAGATAAGACAAAAGTTGGGAAGGTAGAATTGGCAATACATGATTGTAAAAAAAATTGTTTTTAAAGATTTTATTTATTCATTTGACAGAGATCACAGCAGGCAGAGAGGCAGGCAGAGAGAGAGGAAGGGAAGCAGGCTCCCTGCCGAGCAGAGAGCCCGATGCCAGGCTCGATGCCAGGACCCTGGGATCATGACCTGAGCTGAAGGCAGAGGCCTTAACCCACTGAGCCACTGAGGCGCCCCTGTAAAAAAAAATTTAAACGATTTTATTTATTTGACAGAGAGAGGGAACACAAGTAGGGGAGAGGAAGAAGAAGCAGCAGTCTTCCCACTAATCTGGGGGCCCCACTCAGGGCTTGACCCCAGGACACCGGGATCATGACCTGAGCTGAAGAGAGATGCTTAATGACTACACCACTCAGGCACCCCATGATTGTAAAATTCTTACACTATATTTGAAGTCACACATATTATAAAAAAGGAAAAATCAAGCAAAGAAACAGAAAGAATTGAAAACAAGTAAAAAAATAGATTATTAATCAACTATATGAATTGAAAGTTAATAGCATAAAGATATCACTTAAAGATAATGTATAATGGCAAGCAAGACCCAATTATATGCTGTCTACAGATAAATAAAATTGAAAAGAATATAAAAATAGGTATTGCCAGAATTAATCCAGAGAATTGGCTATCTACACTAACCTCAGAAAATGAACTTTTAATTTCACCAATGAGAGGCATTGATGAAAGGTTATGCACTAAGAAGACCTAACTGTTGGTGGGAATGCAAATTGGTATAGACACTCTGGAAAACAATATGGGGGTTCCTCAAAAAGTTAAAAATAGAACTACATGACCCAGCAATTACAGTGCTAGGTATTTGCCCAAAGGATACAAAAATACTGATTTAAAGGGGACACATGTACCCCAATGTTTATAGCATCACTATCAACAATTGCCAATTTGTGGAAAGAGCCCTGCTATCCACTGTTGGATGAATGGATAAAGATGTGGTATGGAGCACCTGGGTGGCTCATTCAGTTGAGTGGCCGGCTCTTGGTTTCAGTTTGGGTCGTGATCTCAGGATCCTGGGATTGAGCCCTGAGTTGGGTTCCACACACAGTGGGGAGACTCTATGAGGATTCTCTCCCTCACCCTCTCCCTCTACTTCTTCCAGCCACTCATTCATGCTTGTGCATGCTCTCTCTCTAAAATAAGTAATTTTTTTTAAAAGAATATGTGTTGTATACATGCCATGGAGTATTAGTTGGCCATCAAAAAGAAATAAATCTTGCCATTTGAAACAAGTGGATAGAGCTAGAGTGTACTATGCTAAGTAAAATAACTCAGTCAGAGAAACGCAAATACCATATGATTTCACGCATATTTGTAATTTAAGAAACAAAACAGATAAACATAGGAAAAGGTAAGGGGAAAAAAAAAGAGATAGAGGCAAACCATAAGAGACTATTAACCACAGAGAACAAACTAAGAGCTGCTGGAAAGGAGGTGGGCAGTAGATGGGCGAGATGGGTGATGGACATTAAAAAGGGTATTTTGATGAGCACTGGGTATTATATGTATATGATGAATCACTAAATTCAATATTTAGTGAAACCAATATTACACTATATGTTAACTAACTAGAATTTAAATAAAAACTAAAATAAATGAGTAAATAAAATAAATTTAAAAAACCCAAAAAAGGCATAATTGTTCTTAGTGCTTATGAACTTAACTAGAGAGACATTATAAATGATACAAAAAAACCTGAAAGAAGATAAACACACATTTAGAGTTTCAGACTTTTTCAGCAATCAATTTTTTAAAATAAATAGAAAAAAGATAAAAGGTACACAGAAAATCATTATGTATAGAGATCTGGACATTCTCAACCTCTCTGACCAGATATTTATAATCCATCCAAACAACAACACAAAACACATTTATTTCAAATGCACGTGTAATAGTCCCCAAATAGTACATACTCTGCCCTTCTCTCTAAAAAAACACCTTGACAAATTTAAAGGAATAAAATCATTTAAAGTATTTTCTCATAAAGTGAGAATGGGAATGGCCAGCAATCCCTGTACTGACAATGAAAGATTACTCCAAACTTTGCTGTTAAAGAGAGAGGGCAAGGGGGCCAAAGCTGAGAGATGGTGATTTTCTTTTCTCCAGCTTTTATTGGTCCTTCAGGATAATCACAAATCTTTATCACTGTTTCTCAAGCATGTGATATGTGACAAGGGGTTTTACAGGAACTAGGAGGATCTGTTTACGGGAAAGATACAATATGCTAATCTGCCTGTTCTGTGAGTTCTGCTAAACACAGCCTAAGTGACAAGCATACATCTCTTAGATAACAGGGCAGCTGTTTGAGCTAAGAAATCTTAGGGAGGGAAGTCCCTGAGGCTTTCCAGAGGTAGAGTGGTCATGGCAGGCCTTGGCATTCCAAAAGCCCAGACCCTTCTCCAAAACATTCACTGCCCTTGGTGGCCTTTGTGTCACATTTTACCAAAGCAGGTATTATAGCTGAGTTCATGCTCTACATTAACCCAAAAATAAAGCAGAATTAATCCAGAAATCAATTATAAAATATATCTTGAAATTACCCAAGTATTGGGAAACTGACATTAAAATGCAAAAAACACATCATCAAAAGAAAGTCATAATGAAAATTCCAAATATTTGGAATGAAATAAAAATGAAAATAACAAATCAAAATTTGTAGGATGCAACTAAAACCATTCACACAAAAAAAATAGAATTAAATGTTCATAAGAGAGAGAAAAGGTCTTAAAACAATGACTGTGCCTCCAGCTTATGAAACTATTGAAATAAGTTAAAATTCATCCCTTCCCAGAAGAAAGGGGATAATAAAGATTAGAGAAGATGATAATGACAATGCAACCAGAAAAATATTTCAGGAAATGAAGTTGGTTCTTTGAAATGATCAATAAAATTGATAGACCTTTGGCTAGTCAGAGCTAGAGAGACACAAATTACCAAAATCAGAAATGAGAAAGAAGACATTAATACAAATTATAAATATTAAAATGATAATCAGGATACATTAAGTACAATTTATGCCAATAAACTTGACAAATTAATTTCAGGAAAGATGCAGACTACCAGTGCTTACTTGAGAAGTTGTGACTTTGCCAGTTCCTCTGGTTCTGGGTCTCTCTACATTTCTATAGTCAATTATGGCTTGGCTGGAAGTTTCTGCTTTCTTGCTCACACATGTTGTTATTGGTAGGATTGGGAAAGAATACTTCCCAACATTTGATGAAGCTAGGCTTACTCTTGGTGTCAGTAAAAGACAAAATAAACAAAACAAAGTGAAAACCTAAATTTATAAAGACCATATACTTCATGAATATAAGATGCAATCATCCTCAGTGACATAAAACAACTCAAATTTATATTTATCTATCCATCAATCCATCCATCCATCCATCCATCCATCCAAATTTAACCAGTATTTAAAAGGATAACTCATCAAGGACAAATAGGACTTATTTTGGGTTTGTAATATATGTTTGATATTCAAAAATTGATCAGTAAATTGCATCACATTAAAAATATCAAAGAAAATTCAAATGATAATATTTAATAGATATGTAAAGCATTTGACAACATTCAATATCTATTTGTGAATTTTTAAAAACAGCAATTTAGGAATAGGAAGGGAATACTTCATCCTGGTAATGGGCATCTAAGAATAATCTATATTTATAACATTTATTGGTGAAAAACAACCTACACACAAAAATGGTCTATCAGACATTATCAAAATTAAAAACTTCTGTTCTGCAAAATAAATTGTTAGGAAAATGAAAGAAAAAGCCACAGACTAGGAGAAAAAAAAAGAAAATTACTTCAAAACATGTGACTGATAAAAGACCTAGTGTTTGAGACTTTAGACTAGCTGTTTAGAACTGCTGAGACTGATGAGAGTTTGCATATTGATTTAAATATATGCTTGTGTATAAAAATATACACTTCCAGAAGGACCTGTAGAGTATGGTTACTGGAAATTGAGTCTCTCTTCACAACTCTGGGTTACAGTTCCCTCAATCTAAGATGTATGAGTACATTTTATTCTTTACTATTTCTAAACAAAAAGGAATCCCAGACACCTAAAGGGAGGATCTCAAGAAAAAAAGGCAAAAAGAGAACATAAAGTGATGCAATGCAAACTCCAAGTTATGTGGCAATAATGTTTGATAGACTAGTTTTTATAAGATACTCAGAAATAGTATGTTGATTAGGGGTGCCCAGGTGGCTCAGTTGTCAAGTGTCTGTCTTCAGCTCAGGTCATGATCCAGGGGTCCTGGGATTGAGCCCTGCATCAGTCTCCCTGCTCAGTAGGAAGCCTACTTCTCTCTCTCCCACTTCCCCTGCTTGTGTTCCCTCTCTCTGTGTCAAATAAATACATAAAATCTTAAAAAATAAAAATAAATAGTATGTTGATAATATATAAAATACAAATGTATACTAGTACCATTCTTTGCTTTAGGACTTAGATTTGTAGGGCTGAAATCTTCATCTCATATATGCCAAAGATTTCTGTATTTTTAAGGATTTGTATACGAATATAAATGATAGTTAACTCTATGATTTCTTTCTTCTCTTAAATTATCATTCTCTATTTGCTCCTTTTCCTATGCTTGAGCATCTACCCACTCAGGAGCCTTTTTTTTTTTTTTTTTTCTGGATCCCATCTTCCAATATTGATCATAGGTATCAGGTATATGATTTAATAATAGCAATAACAGCAACTGGGTCTATATCTTCAATATAGATGACAATTTATAATTCAATATTAAGTATCTCTCTTTTCTTAACAAAGTCTTCACCTCCATGTGGTTCTCCAGATTCTTGCTTGATCTATTACTTTTATTTCTCTTTTTCTTTTTCCCTTTTCCTCTTTTTCCGATTTTTTGTTTTTTTAATTATTATTTTTATTTCCAAAAGTAATTTTCACTGCCTCTTTTGCTATTCTTTAAACACCCAAGTCACATAAACTCATCCATGGTCTCTGCAATTTCTTTTCCCTCTGCTTGGGCCACTATCCCTCCTGTTAACTCTATGACTCACTCTGTCATAGCATTTAGGTTCTTATATCAATGCAGTTTTTCTTAGCAACCCACCCTAACATCCATTTTATTTATTTATTTATTTATTTATTTACTTATTTATTTAATTTAATTTTATTTTCCTAACAACCATCTTAAACTGCATGTATCCATTTCACTTGGATGAAATTTATTTTCTTCATTACACTTCTTAAACATATTCTGTGTTTTATTTATTTTGTGTATGGTCTCCATTTTTCCTTATATTAAAATAAAACTGAGTAGGTATTGAATTATGCATTTGGGTTAGTGTTTTTCTTCTTCAAACTAGTTGAGGGCAGAAATAAACTATTATTCATGACAATCACAAATTTAAATTAATATTTTAAATGTAACTGATGTCTATTACATGTTGTTTCCCCATATTAGTTTTTTTTTAAGATTTTATTTATTTATTTGAGAAACTGAGAGAGAGCACAGAGGGAGAGTGAGAGGGAGAAGCAGACCCCCTGCAGAGCAGATAGCCCAAAGTGGGATCAATCCCAGGACACCGAGATCATGACCTGAACCAAAGATAGATGCTTAACTGACTGAGTCACCCAGGTTCCCTTCCACATATTAATTTTCTAAGAAAAAATTCAGTGTTGGAAAGAATAGAAATGAAACATGGTTTAAACATACTCTCTGTCTCCAATATTGATCAGCACTGAGAATATGAAAAATAAGAGTCTTTGTATCAAGAAGGAAGAGAGTCTATTAGAAATGGTTTGTTATTCTTACCATATGTTTAAATCTTCCTCAATTTGTGGATGTGGCACTTTTGGGGGCCCTTGTGCATGTTGAAGCAAAATCAAGTACATGCGATGATTCACAAAAGAATGGGAACAGCAAATCTAAAAGCCACATATAGAGGTGTAACTAGGTCACCAAACCAAGAATTAGCAGAAAGCAACAGAAATATAGCCCGTTGAAAGGCAGGAACTCCATTCCCATCACTTGAAAATATGACTCACACATTAGAAGTACTCAAAACATATTTGTTGAATTTATGAATTTATGTTTAGAACTAGGGGTCGGAGGACTAAATGTGAACAAGAATCAATGAAGTTAGGTGAATACATCTTTGGAACAGATTTGGACTAAGTCTCTTTATAATTTTTCTCATGATACAATATACAGAAGGATCAGTTACATTTAAATTTTGAAGATGTCACTTTTAAAACAGACTGGATGATCCTTACCATGATATGTCACCTATTTATATACTTGAAGCTAGATACCAACTAGTGTAAACTCAATAGAGTGTGTTTTCACGAGGCTAAGTTTAGTCAATTTAGTTTAGCTAACCAGTAAACAGAACTGAAAATTTTTATTTCATTTCTGAGCTTTAATGTCAAGTATAAAACATTGCCTTCTCATTTATGAAATTGTGTTAACAGATAATAAGAAAACCCATATAAAAGTAATGACAATAAAACAAAGATGAAAGTAATACTATGTATGATTTAATGACTTGGTCAGAATATTTTTTTAGATCCATTAAGGTCTCTGCTTTGTTTTATATTTTTGATGTTTGATACTGATAATATTTAAAAGGAATTTAAAAAGCAGATCACATAGAGTTATATGCTTATGTATTGATATTATTTATATATTCTTTTGAATAAACAAATGTAAACTGGAATGTAAACTGAATAATTCAGTCTATAATTCTTTAGTATCACATCATTTCCCTTTGAAACAGTTTTAATCTAAAACACTCTAGCCCTTAGAAAAAGTGAACAGATGGTAATTTATTGTTCTAAGAATGTGTTAAACTTAGTTTAGTATGACATACAGGTTAGGTGTTTTTAAATAAATTGTCTTCCCAATTCTTATTACATAATCAGGTTAATGGGGCTGAAATGACGATCAATTTGGTCTTGGTCCCATGAATCATAATAAAATTTAAGTAAGTTTTTAACAACTTTTTAAATAAGTGAGTTGGATCACTTTATTTAAGGAAATTTGCATATTATATTCAATCCCTATTATTTCTATGAATGTTCTTAAAATTAAAAAATCACTTAATAATTATTGAGTGCTGGGATACCTTGGGGGGGCTCAGTCAGTTAAGTGTCTGCCTTCAGCTCAAGTCATGATTCTAGGGTCCTGGGATCGAGTCCCACATCAGGCTCCTTGCTCAGTGGGGAGCCTGCTTCTCTCTGCCTTCCACTCCCCCTGCTTATCATGTCTCTAAATAAATAAATAAATAAAATTCTTAAATCAAACAAACAAACAAACACCTCAGTATTGAGTGCCTGTAACTTACTGGATCATCACTGCTCAAAGTGGTAGGGAGTTGAGGGGAGTTCCAAGATGGCACAGTAATAGGGGGATCCTGAACTTGCCTCATCCATGGAATACAACTAGATCAACCTTCAACTATTTTGAATAACTAAGAAGAGGATCAGAGGAACATGGAATCAGTCTGTACAGTTGGAATGAGAGAATTTGACAGGGGCAAAGTTTGGAGCCCTGAACTTGGAGATTGGGAAACCCTGAAGCTAGTAAGGGGAGGAAGCATGGCTTGCAGAGCAAAGTCAGGAAGAGCAAGAAAGTTGGAAAGAGTGCAGTGGTTTGTGACAGCATAATAAGCTGTGGTGAGTGGATCCCTGGGTTGTTCAGGGAGAGACTGATCCCCTTCTCGAGGGCATTTAGAGGACCATATTTGTCCCCTCTCAAGACAAAGAGTTAGCCAGGAAGCCCTTGAGTGGAGCTCAGCAGTGGGATCAGAGGTACATGCAGAGGGCAGAAAACCTCTTAATTTTTTGGTGTGAGCCACAATAGGCTTAAACCTGGGTGCACGTAACTACTGGCCACTTTTCTGAGACTGAGCAGAGTGCAGAGACTGAAGCAGATTGAAGATAACCTGGCAGACACTTTTTGCTGTCTGTCAAAATAGATTTAAGCTTCTATAACAGCTTTTCTGGGACAAAAGGGTGTAGGAGACTGAGTGGAGTGCAGATGGCTAATAACCTGACTCTAGCTTTTTGCTGAGCATTACAATAAACTCTAGTCTCTGCATGTGCACTGTTCAATGGCTTTTTGGGGATGGGACAGTGCTGGACACATGTTGAACCTCCTCCCCAGAGGACAAAGGTGGGCATAAACATTACCAGGCCATTTAAAACTTGGAGTTTTGAATCTCAGCTCTGGCCAGAGATAAAATATAGGAGTTCTGAGAGCTCAGGTCACAAAAGATTGCTCACTTCTCTAAGAGGGCCTTCTGAGCAGCACCTGCTGGGAGTTCTGCTCCCTAGGGACAAGAGGACTAGGTGACACCATATACTACCTCTTCCACCACTCCTCCCTCCTCCTGTGTAGTGACACCATATACTACCTCCTTCACCACTCCTCCCTCCTCCTGTTTATCATCACAGTCAGACTCCAGAGAGAAAAACAGCACCTGTAGTGGAGGCTGGAGTACCTTATATTAAACCCCTCCCCCCGACCTGGCAGGAACATCTTTATTAGGGCAACTCAGCTTCTGAACCAGCACAGCAGGCCTCTCCCTCAAAAGACCAACACAAGCTCCCTCATCTATTAAGTCTACTGATTTAAGAAAGCTCCAAAACTTCAGCTTCTGGCTTAACTTCACAAACAGATCAAGGCATACCTACTTAAAGGACCAAACACTCCCTACTACAAGCAAGGAGGAACTTTGTAGAGGAACTTCCCCAGTGGGAAAAAGCAGCCAAAACTAAACAGCAGACTGTATACAGCATACAACAGAATCACTTCCTAAAGATTCTATTTATTATTATTGCTATTTTTGCTGTTTTTTTTTTTTTCTTTCTCTTTCTTTCCTCCTTTCTTTTCTGGACAAAATGACTAGAAGGAGAAATTCACAGCAAAAGAAGGAAACAGAGGTAGTAATCTCTGCCATAGATTTAATCAATATGTAAGTATATATGTAAGTATAAGTAAGATGTCAGAACTGGAATTCAAAACAATGATTCTTAAAATACCAGTCGGGCTTGAAAAAAGCTAAAAGACACTGGAGAATCTGATACTGCCAAAATAAAAGAGCTAAAATCTAATTAGCCCAAAATTAAAAATGCTATTACTGAGACAGTAATAATAATAATAGTAATAATAATAGTAGTAATAGTGAGAAGAGTCAGTGACATAGAAGATAAAATGACGGAAAGTAAAGAAGCTGAGAAAAAGGATGAAAAACAACTACTGGATCATGAGGGGAGACTAGACAAAATCAGTGATACCAGAAGGTGCAGTAATATTCAAATAATAGAGCTCCCAGAGGATGGAGGGTGGGTGAAGGTTTATTTGAACAAATTATAGCTGAGAACTTCCCTAGTAAGGAAACAAGCATTTAAGTGCAAGGGGCACAGAGAAACCCCATCAAAATCAATAAAAATAGGTCAATATCCCAATGTATAATAGTGAAGCTGCAATTTTGAAAATTTCAATTTTCAGAAATAGAGAATCCTGAAAGCAGATCAGGGAAAAGAAGTCCTTAACCTCCAAGTGTAGAAACATAAGGCTGGCAGCAGACTTGTCCACAGAGACCTGGCAGGCCAGAAATGACTGGTATGAAATATTTAAGGTGCTAAATGAGAAAAATATGTAGCCAAGAATACTTTATCCAGCAAGGCTGTCATTCAGAATGGAAGGAGAGAGAAAGAACTTCCAGGAAAAACAGAAACCAAAACAATTTGTGATCACTAAGCCAGCTCTGCAAGAAATATTAAAGGAGAGCCTTTAAGTGAAGAGAGAGCCCAAAAGTAACAAAGACCAGAAAGGAACAGAGACAATCTACAGAAATCTACAGAATACTTTACAGGTAATACAATGGCACGAAATTCATATCTTTCAATAATTACTCTGAATGCAAATGGACTAAATGCTCCAATCCAAAGACATAGTGTATCAGAGAGGATTAAAAAGCAAGACCCACCGATATGCTGTAAGAGACTAACTTTAGACACAAAGATACCTCCAGATTGAAAGTGAGGGGATGGAAAACAATTTATCATGCTAATAGACATCATAAAAAAGATGGAGTAGCAATCATTATATCAGACAAATTAAATTTTAAACCAAAGACTGTAGTAAGAGATGGAGAGGGACTCTATATCATAATTTAAGGGTCTGTCCACAAGGAGATCTAACAATGGTAAATATTTATGCCCCTAACTTGGGCTCAGCCAATTATATAAACCAATTAATAACAAAATTAAAAGAAACACATTGATAATAATACAACGATAGTAGGGAACTTTAATACACCACACACAGCAATGACAGATCCTCTAAGCAGAAGAGCACCAAGGAAACAAGGACTTTGAATGATACACTGGACCAAATGGACTTCACATATATATTCAGAGCATTTCATCCTAAAGCAATAGAATACACATTCTTCTTGACTGCACATGGAACAGTCTCCAGAATAGATGACCTACTGGGTCATAAATTAAGTCTTAACAGGTACCAAAACATTGGGATCATTCCCTGCATATTCTCAGACCACAATGCTTTAAAGCTTGAACTCATTCACAAGAGAAATTTTGGAAGGAACACAAACACAGGGAGGTTAAAGAGTATCCTACTAAAGAATGAATGGGTCAACAAGGAAAAAAAGAAGAATTAAAAAATTAATGGAAACAAATGAAAATGAAGACAACTATTCCAAAATCTTTGGGATGCATCAAAGGCAGTCCTAAGAGAGGGGTTTTACAGCAAACAGGCCTTTTTCAAGAACCAAGAAAAGTTTCAAATATACACGCTAACCTTGCACCTAAAGGAGTTGGAGAAAGAAGAGCAAATAAAGCCTAAACACAGCAGGAGAAGAGAAATAATAAAGATTAGAGCAGAAATCAATGAAACAGAAAACAAAAGAACAGTAGAACAGATCAACAAAACCAGGAGCTGGTTCTTTGAAAGAATTAATAAGATCAATAAACCCATAGCCAGACTTATCAAAAAGAAAAGAGAAAGACACAAATAAATAAAATCATGAATGAAAGAGGAGAGATCACAACAAATACTGAAAAAATACAAACAATTATAAGAACATATTATGAGCAACTATATGCCAACAAATTAGGCAATCCTGAAGAAATGGATGCATTCCTAGAAACAAATACTGAACAAATACTGAACTACAAAAACTGAACCAGGAAGAAATAGAAAACTGAACAGACCCATAACCAACAAAGAAATTGAAGCAGTAATTAAAAAAAAAAAAAATCTCCCAACAAATAAGAGTCCAGGACAAGATGGCTTTCCAGGGGAATTCTATCAAACATTACAAATACTTATACTTCTGAAGCTGTTTCAAAAACTAGAAATGGAAGGAAAAGCTCCAAACTTATTCTATTGGTCTGCATTATCTTGATCCCAAAACCAAAGATCCCACCAAAAAGGAGAATTACAGACCAATATTACTGAGGAACATGGTGCCAAAATTCTCACCAAGATAATAGTCAATGGGATCGAACAACACATTAAAAGGATTATTTACCACAATCAAGTGGGATTTTTTTCTGGCCTGCAAGGGTGGTTCAACATCCATAAACCAGTCAGTGTGATACATCCCCTTAATAAGAGAAAGGACAAGAATCACATGATCCTCTCAATTGATGCAAAAAAAAAAAAAAAAAAAAAACATTTGAAAAAATAGAGCATCCTTTCTTGATTAAAACTCTTCTCATTGTAGGGATAGAGAAAACATACCTCAATATCATAAAAACCATATACAAAAAGTCCACAGTGAATACAATTCTCAATGGGGAAAAACTGAGAGCTTTTCCCCTGAGGTCAAGAACATGATAGGGATGTCTACTATTACCACTGTTGTTCAACATTGTACTAGAAGTCCTAGTCTCACCAATCAGACAACAAAAAGAAATATAATGCATCTAAATCAGCAAAGAAGAAGGCAAACTCTCACTCTTTACAGATGATATGATACTTTATGTGGAAACCCAAAAGAATCTACCCTAAAACTGCTAGATCTCATACAGGAATTCAACAAGTTCTGGGATATAAAGTCAATGCACAGAAATCAATTGCATTTCTATACACTAACAAATCAGACTGAAGAAAGAGAAATTAAGGAATCAATCCCATTTACAATTGCACCAAGAACTAGAAGATACCTAGGCATAAGCCAAACCAAAGGGGTAAAGGATCTATACCCTGAAAACTAGAGAATACTTATAAAAAAAAATTAAGGGAGATACAAAGAAATGGAAAAAAAAAAAAAAACAAAAACCATGCCATGCTCATGGATTGGAAGAAGAAGTATTTTTAAAATGTCTGTGCTACCCAGAGCAATCTACACATTCAGTGCAATCCCTATCAATATACCATCAACATTTTTCACAGAGCTGGAACAAATAATCCTAAAATTTGTGTGGGACCAAAAAAGACCCCAAATAGCCAAAGGAATGTTGAAAAAGAAAACCAAAGCTGGTGATATCACAATTCTGGACTTTAAGCTCTATTACAAAGCTGTAATCATCAAGACAACATGTTACTGGCACAAAAACAGACACATAGATCAATGGAACAGAATAGAGAACCCAGAAATGGACCCTCAACTTTTGGTCAACTAATCTTTGACAGAACAGGAAAGAATACCCAATGGAAGAAAACCTCTTCAACAAATAGTGCTGGGAAAATTGTACAGCCACATGCAGAAGAATGAAACTGGACCATTTCCTTACACCATACACAAACGTAGACTCAAAATGAATGAAAGAGCTAAATATAAGATAAGAATCCATCAATATCCTAGAGGATTTTTGTTAGACATATCTCCAAAGGCAAGGGAAACAAAAGCAAAAGTGAACTATTGGCACTTCATCAAGATAAAAAGCTTTTGCACAGCAAAGGAAACAGTCTGCAAAACTAAAAAGACAATCTACATAATGGGAGAAGATATTTGCAAATGTCTTATCAGATAAAGGGCTAGTATCCAACATCTATAAAGAACTTATGAAACTCGACATCCAAAAAAACAAATAACCTAGTTAAGAAATGGGGAGAAGATGTGAATAGATAGTTCTCCAAAGAAGACCTACAAATGGCCAACAGACATATGAGAAAATATTCAATATCACTCAAAGATATCATCCCACACCAGTCAGAATGGCTTAAATTAACAAGTCAAAAAATAATAATTGTTGGCGAGGATTTGCAGAAAGGGGAACTCTTTGTGGGACTGCAAGCTCGAATAGCCACTTTGGAAAACAGTGTGGAGGTCCCTTAAAATGTTAAAAATAGAACTGTGCTATGACCCAGCAATTGTACTACTAGGTAGTTATCAAAGGATAGAAACATAGTGACCTAAAGGGACACCTGCTCCCCAGTGTTTATGACAGCAATGTCCACAATAGTCAAGCTATGGTAAGAGCCCAGATGTCCATCAATACATGACTGGATAAAGAAAATATGCTATATATGTATACAATGGAATATTACTCAGCCATAAAAAAAATGCAGTGTTACCATTTGCAAGGACATAGATGGAACTGGAGGGTGTTAGGCTAAGTGAAGTAAATCAGAGAAAGCAATTTTTCATTCATATGTGGAACTTAAGAAACAAAACAGAGGATCATAGGGGATGGGAGTGATAAAAAAATAAGATGAAATCTGAGGTGGAGACAAACTGTAAGAGACTCTCAACTATAAAAAACAAAGTGAGGATTGCTGGAGGATAGATGGGTGGGGGAATGAAGTAAGGTATTGGGCATTAAGGAGGGCATGTGATGTAATGAGCACTTAGTGTTATGTGCAAATGATGAATTACTGAATTCTATGTCTGAAACTAATGATACACTGTATATTAATTGAATATAAATGACATTTAAAGTGATAGGGAGTTGACTGATATAGAAAAAAGATCAATAAATCTTTATATGAGACAGAAAATTAAAAAAAAATCTGCTAAACATTAAACTACATTCATTTCATAATTTCTTACCAAAAGGTATTCTAATTTGAAGACTTTTGAGTGCTATCTTAATTCTCTGAGAAAAAATCTGAAATAGAGACTAGAGTAGTACAGTGAGATAACATTTGAGTAAGTTGAAATAGATTTTAGCAACACCTTATAGCTTCTTTTCCAACTTTATTGAGGTATAATTGATGAAAATTATATATATTTGGAGTGTACAATGTGATGATATTATATATATGTCTGTACACAGACATATACATAATAATATGATATATATAATATATAATATATAAATACAACATATATAATTAATAAATATATATATAATAAATATATATATCATTATATTATATATCTGTATACAGACATATATATAATATCATCACATTGTACACTCCAAATATATATTTAATACATTATATATAATTATAATATGTATTTTGGTCTTTATATATACACAGACACACATGCACACATTGTGAAAGAATTACCACAATCCCACTAATTGTTTAACATGTTCATCATGTAATATATAACTTGTGTGTGTGTGGTAACAACACTTAAAATCTACTCTTTTATTAAATTTCAAGTATACAATACAGTATTATTAGCTATAGTCACTCACTATACTGCATATTAGATCCCTAGAACATATTCACCTTATAACTGAAAGTTTATACCCTTTAACCAGTATCTCTCCCTTCCCCCACTCCCTAGCTCCTTTTAACCACTGTTCTACTCTCTGATTCTATAACCAGAGACTTTTTTAGATTAATCACGTAAGCACTACCATATAATAATAAATATTTTTTTTCATTGTTGCTCTTCCTTCAAGAAGAAATTTCAGGGATTTATGCATTTCCCCATAGTCATTTAGTATTCATTATAATATACAAAAATAAGGAAAGAGTAAAATAATAGATTTTATTAAAACTTATGATTTAACCTGAATATTATATTTAATGTTTCTTATAAAATATATATTGAATACCTTTTGTATTAGGTCCTATGTTAATTGCTTGAGTTATAGGTTTGAATATGGCAGTCATATGTGTTTGGTTCTCCTTATAGAACTTAATGAAATGAGGCAAAAAAGATTTTTATAGAACCCAAATGTGCTGGGGCACCTGGGTGGCTCAGTGGGTTAAGCCTCTGCCTTCAGCCCAGGTCATGATCTCAGGGTCCTGGGATGGAGCCTGCTTCCCCATTTCTCTCTGCCTGCCTCTCTGCCTACTTGTGATCTCTCTCTCTGTCAAATATATAAATAAAATCTTTAAAAAAATTACATGTGCTTTGGTCGTACAAATTAGAAATGGAAGAAATTTATAGGTAACATAGGAAGTTAATTTTATCTGGAAAATGCTTTAATGAAAAATGACATTTTAGTAAAGATGAAAATAATGGCCAGGGAAGGAGAAAATTAAATGCAGCATAAGGGAAGAATGATTGCATCAGAAAAATCTATAATAAGAAAAAGGTAAGAGATTAGAGGTACAAAAGAAAAAAGAACATCACAACTAGTGTGGAGGCTGAGAAAAATTAAGGCCATCCCACCTCAGGTTTAGCTTTAGCTTAAGTACAACCATATTAGCTCCGGCAGCCATCTCAGACCCCTGCGCCAAGGGCTGAACTTTCCCCTACTTTACTTCAGTTCTAAGGACCCCTACCCTGCTTTAGTAACAAGAACCCCCACCCTGCTTTGGTTCCAGAGACTCCCCACCCTGCTTTAGTAACAGGAACCTATGAATACCCCTTCCTTAACTAAGCTTAGGGTCCAAGTCCCTACTCCGCTGTGTGGGGTATACTTGGGCCCAAGCTTAAGCTTGTTAGATAAACCCTAGTGTGATTGCATCGGCGTTGGCTCCTTGGTGGTCTCTCAGACAGGAAAACTCGGGTACAACACTAGCACATAAACAGGAAATGAAGTAACACAAGAAAAGTCCAATTATACTGCCTTGTAGTCATTCCATAAATTTTGCTTAATGGAAACAGGGAGACATGGGTTTTTCAAGCTAAGAAATTACTTGATCAGATTTTTATTAAATGAAACTCATTGACAGAATTATGGAGAATGTTGGGTGCCCAATGTTGGGTCCCCCAATAATGGGTCCATGGTCAAAGGAGCGAGACTGATACAAAGCAAAGGTCAAGCAAAGCTTTATTTCACACCAAGCATCAAGAATCAAACCGACCATTCAGGGCCACACCTCTTACAGAGAAGGTGACCCCTCCCTGCCTCACAGACTAACTTTTATAGATCAAAGGCCATGTGGTTGAGCCTGGCCACATAGGTGGCCAGTGAGATTGCAACACACAGAGAAAGCTGCACAGTCATGCTAGGTCACACACGGGTGGCCAAATGAATTACAATTCACCCCATAGTAGCTATTTGAACTAGCCTATCACCTTGGTGAGAATTGGCACCCAAAAGGTGGGGCCCACACTCCTTGGTAGCTAGAGAGATAGTATGCCTGCTCTACTGATTGGATGTCTCCACCTGACCCAACTCATTCCTGCATTCGGGCTGTTATCTCCACCTGACCTGACCCACCCTTATATTTGGGTTTTGTTACCTGGGACTGGTTTCCCAGACTTGCTTTTAAGTAAGTTCCCGTTGGGGGGGGCAGGGCAGGGTCAGTTTAAGTTTTACTGCATAAACAACAAAATGGCTGTTCAACCAAGCTCTGGCTAAATAGGCCCTTACAGAGAACACTTTTAATAATATTAGAAGGGAGAGTATTTGAGGCCTTAGCATAAATCTAGGCCTTGCTGCTGGCAGAAGAGATAAAAGGCACTAAGAAAACAAGGTTGGGTTTAGCAACTGACTTTGAATAGACCATAAAGAGAGGAAGGGTCAAGTAAAATTCACAGGTTTTTGACTTGAGCAACCTGATGGTGATTTGCCTCATAGAGATTTCTGAATGGTATTAGTAAATTGAAGTAAATGACAAACTATGCTTTGGATATTCTAAATAGTAGGTGCGTGAGAGACACCAAATGCAAATATTATGCAAACAAATGGACACAGAGCTCAATAGAAAGCTTTCTATATGAAATGGGAAGGAAAGTGAGTCATTAGATTGTATATAGTGATAGAAGTCACAAGACCCATTGAGGTATCAAAATGAGAGAATGTAACAAAAAGATCAGAGACCCTGAATAAAGATCGACATTTTAGAGTTGATTTGCTAATGGAGAGTGTATAAGGGAAATTCTTTTCTCTTCCCTTATAGGCCTAGGCTAGTGTTAATAACAAATGACAGATTAGCAAGAGAAAAGCACAAGTTTAAATTTTATGTGACACTGAAGCTCCCAAAAGGAAATAAAGACCCCAAAATGTGGCAGACTTGGAATGCTTATATCTGGTGTTGAACAAAGAGATGCGATTGTGAAACAGTAACTAAAATATATGGGGCAGCTAAAGAAAGATGAAAATTATTTTAACAAGGTCTATTTATACAGAATTTTCTCAGACTTAACTTTCTATCTTTGATGAAAAGAATGTTTCTTTTCTCCTGGTATAGGGAGGACATCATTCACATGAGGTTTTTATCTCCTGTTTTTAGGATCATAATGTGGAGATCACAATACTTTTCTGACAAATTCAGGGGTTTGTGAAGTGGTCAATTTTATTAAATGATATGGAGATGTCAAGGAATCATAAAAAAAAAAGATCTTTGCTAAATGTGGAGACATTTTGTGTATAATATAGAGAGAAGTCAAGATGGAGTAATTTAAAAAGAACTCAAATTGAGGAAATAAAGAATGGGAATATAAACACCTCTACAGAAATTAAACAATGAAGAGGAGAAAAGAAAAAAAGAGAGAGTATAAAATGGGACAATGTCAGGCAGATCAGTTGGGAATAACAAATAAGATATAATATAATAAGACATATAATACATGTATTATATGTATTATTGTATTAATACATTTAATATATATATATTATGTATATACATACATGTATATATACATGTATATATGTATATAATATACATATATATTAATACATATAATACAAATAATAACAAATAAGATAGGAAACAAGAATATTTTCTGCTGGATGTAGAGACAAACCTTGGACTGAGAAAAACAGAAAAAATATGATATTGCGCGGACCTGACCTAGAGAAGCTAGTGAACTTAGTTCAAATTCCAATTATGATACTAAAGTTTTCTCCTAGCTATTTTTACTAAATACATGCATGCATGCATTAATAATGGTTCTCCAGAGAAACAGAACCAACAGAATGTGTGTGTGTGATATATGTGTGTATGTATATATGTCTCTATGCTTCGCTTCTGTGTGTACATATACACATGTACATATGTGTGTACACACATACACGTAAAAAGAGAAAGAGATTTATTTTTTGGAATAGACTCACGTGATTTGGGAGACTCAGGTTCAAAGGTTCAGGTAGGCCTGCAGATGGAGATCCAGGGAAGAGTTGCAGTTTGAGTTCAAGTGTAGTCTGCTGTCAGTATTTCTAGTTGCTTAGAGCCAGCTAGTCTATGTTCTTCGAAGGCCTTTATTGGATTGGACAAAGCTCACCTACATTATGGAGGATAATGTTTTTACTCAAAGCCCACTGATTTAAATTTAATTTCATATAAAAAACACATTCATGGAAACACCAGAATAGTATTTGAACACAGATCTGGGCACTGAAGCCCAGCCAAACTGACACCTAAAATTAAGCATCATTGTAAATTATACCTGTTTTTACAAATTGTTATTTTGTTTACGACTGTTACCAAATGCTGCTTTAGAAGTTATGAGAGGAAGGGAAAATAAGGAATTTTAGTAGTTAACTTATTTAATGCCATCTCCTTTGCTACCATTAGGGATATGTCAACATTACCACACCTAAATTTGCTGATATGATGCCTATTTTTTTAAAAAAAGAAAAATGCTCACTTCACCCCCCTTTGACAGTTGTGGTATTAATATTCTGCAGAAAGTCCTTGGTAATACATTTTACACATAATAAATGCATGAAAAAGTCATCCACAGTAAACTTTGTAATTTTATAACCATGTTAAGATTAAAGATTAATTTATTGAATCTGAACTATTTTAGTACTTATGGAAAGATGCATTAGAACTAGTTTCATTATTTAAGTAAAAAATTAGGATAGCAATTTAATCTTAAGTATGCTATCCAAATTGTAAACACAGCAAGCAGTGCTCTAGAAGTTGCCAAGTTAGATTTCAACAGTGATTAGGGGGTGGAATAATGGACAATATTGTTTTATATTTACAAATTCCATTTTTTTAAAAGGAAAAATCTGTATTATCATACAATATCTATCATTAAAAAAGTATTTGTTTTCTCAAATGCTACCTATTTGAAAAAAAAAATCCCTCCCTTTCAAAACTACTTAATTAGCAAACATTACCATTTATCAACTCAAGTTGAATAAAGCTATTTATTATCTTTCTAGGCCCAGATAATCATTATTTCAAATTGAAACAGGCTCTTATTCTTAATGGAAGATAAGGAACTTAAAGTAATCATTGTAATTAATTTAGCTGTACTTAGGAAAGTAACTGAAAATACATGAAATGAGACTACTATTAAGTACATATAGTGTTAAAGTCTTACAACATCTGTCAATTTAGCATTCAGTATTGATTAAGACTTTTATGGGATGAGGCACGTATTCCTTCCATAGCTAGTTTCAAGCTATTTGCCATCATCTAGACATTTGAGGTCAAGTATTGCAGCTGTGATGCAATTGATTTCTTCATGACTTCAGCACAATAGCATGAAATATAGCTCAATAAACACATAGAAGATCTTTCAGTAAGTTATAGCTGTGCCAAGTTGGATTTGAATTTATATCCGAGATTCTAGGCTGGCTTCTTCTTTACTACAGAGTGAAAGCTTAATAGGGATATAAAATCAGTGTGTTGATAAGTAAACATTTGGTAAGACTAAAAATTCCAATAAAGTGAAGCATAGAAGCTAAAAGATAAACTGTTTGCAGTATCAACATGGAAAGGTGACTATGACTTAATTTTTGGAGCTATTCCTTTTAAGACAATAAAACTATAAATAATTATTGTACCATAATTGTATTATGTATTATAGTGAATGGGGCCTATATTTTAAATTGACATGACAGTCTTTGGAAAAATTCAGACAATGAATTTTCAAAATTCAAATATGAGTAATATACTTGGTAAAAGTTTTTATATTAATTCTGCTTTAAAAGAGATTAAGAAGCAGTTAGTCTATCACAGCAGATATTTGATGGGAAGTGGAACTGAATATTTCTGTGGCATAAAACATATTCTAACTTAAATCTATTATCCCTGAAAATAAATAATATTTCAAAGAGATATCTTATGCCTCAATTTACAGATTTTGGTAAATATTTTGTAATATATTCTGTCTATTAAGCAGTACAAACTGTTGTGTGTGGACTCTGTCATTCTGAATGAACGCTATCCACATGAAGTAAAATGATCATAATTAAATAGCAATCTGTTAATTTAGGAAAATATTCTTCATTTTGTCCTATGTAAATCTACTTACTTTCTGTAAACAAACTATTTGCATCAATGTCAAGTAATAAAGCTTGGATGTCACACCTTACGCTTTATCTGAGCTCATGGTTAAATACTCGATGGTTGAAACATAAGACATACCCTCACAATACCTCAAAATCACATGTATATATCTAGGTACACAAAACATTTTTTCCATCCTCAGCCACACATATTACACAGGAAAAGTAGAATCTATGAAAAGTTCTTTTGATGGTAGCCCCAAGCTTAGAATGCAGGATCCTATTACTTACATATATAGGGTAATAATGAAACTAAACTGAAAGGTCACCCGTGCTCTATAAACTTGGAATCAAGGTGATGTGGATGTGTAATATTTTGCAGACTTTTCTGGCATAGCTAGGCCAACAAAATGATTTTAATAGATATGATTCAGTAGATTAATCCAGTTGGAAGTTTTAATTTTTCAAATGTATTTCTTATATAGGCACAGTGTTGGCAGCAATGGTGATAGAAAACTAGTCACAGAGCCTCTGAATTTCTAAGTCCTCCCAAGAGATAAAAGAAGAATTCTAACACTTTATATTTGATTTGTTCTCCTGAGTAGTTATGAGTCTTTTTAAAAATATTTTTATTTATTTATTTAAGAGAGAGGGAGAGGGGCAGACGGAGAGGGAGAAGCTGACTCCCTACTGAGCAGGGAGCTCGATGCAGGACTTAATCCCAGGACCCCAGGATCATGACCTAAGCCAAAGGCAAATGTTTAACTGACTGAGCCACTCAGGTGCCACAATAGTCTTATTGGAATGGTTTATACAGAAAGTTTGTTGTTGGCTGTGGTATTAAAATTAAAATTGAAAAATGCTTACATTACTGGATGAATATATCGTGGTTATGTGTGCTCATATATATATATATATATATTCATAGAATCTTACAGCATGTACTGTTGTCAGTTATTAAATGGTTCAAATCTTGACTAACAGACATTTTCAAAGCTTGTTATCTACTGCTTTTGACTTTCCTAATTATTATTTCTATTCATTTGGTAACATGTCTATTTCTTATAGTCTGACTTTGTTTAACATAAGTTACATTGTAATATAAAACCACATTCAAATTATCATAGATATAAGAACTTTGATAACAGATTAATTAAGAGAAAGCAGGTTCATAGTGTGTTAACTAATATGTTATGAACCCTGGGTGCATTTTTATCATATTTAAAATTTTTTACTACTGTTACTAGTAATAATTTTAGTAAACAATGATATATACTTAGCATAGAACTAAAACACTGAAAAGTTAAAAAACGTACATAATTCTTCCATCAAGTATCAGTGTAATACACATGTGTGTGCTTGCATGTCACACACAATCACACACACATATTACCTTCCCATATAACTAAGGGAAATTAGAGGGAAAAACCATGATATAAGAATTAGAGTTTTCCAGGGAAACAGAACCAATAGGAGATTACACAGATAATAGACATGAATATAGATATAAGCATAGATAAAGTTATAGCAAAGAGAGAGAGAAAGAGAGATTACGTTAGGGAGTTGGCTTACAAAACTGTAGAGAATCTAGCAAGTCAGTCCAAATCAGCAGGACAGGTGAGCTGACTAGAGACCCATGGAAAAATTGATCTTTGAAGTCTGAATAAGTCTGAAGGCAGAAATTTTTTCCTTGGGTGACCACAGTCTTTTCTCCTAAGCTTGAAGAAAGATTAGATGAGACCCATCCACATTATGGAGGGTAATCTGCTTTACTCAACATCTATTTAATGACATACTAATCTCATTTAAAAAATATGTTCACAGAAACATCTAAATTGATGTTTGGTCAAAAAATGAGTTTCATAGTCTAGCCAAGTTTGCACATAAAATTAATGATTATAGTATATAGTATATATAAAAAATTTGCTATCACTATACATTTCCCATACTTGTAGAGTTTTCTATGTACAAAGATTTTATGTAACTTATCAATTTTGTAGTTCCTCTGAAAGATTTTGCCTATCTTTTGGCGTTCCCCAGGACGACCTAATAAAATATGATGTAATCCAACAGTACATACTTTTAAATTAGATCATCTTAAATATAATTAGAAAATTTGATAAATTTAGTCACATTCATGCATAACAAAGATAACATACTTTCATATATAATATACATATTCCTTAATAATATTATATTGATACTATTCTCATGTTGAGTAAATATTATTTCATAAATAAAGTCTAATTTGGCTTTATACATATATATAATATTATATATAATATATATAATATATATTAACATTATTAATTAACAATATTAACAATATTAATTGTTTAATTTAATTAACTAACAACATTAACAATATTAACATAATATTGAAATTCTTTATAATATTTCATCTCAATAATATATAATATATATATTATATATATAATATAATAATATTATTTTATCTTGTGGAAGTACCAGTTTTTCTTTAGCTACTCCCCTATTTTTCAATATTTGGTATTTCCATTTTTTCCTCTTTTAGATAAGGCTATAATAAAATCTATATATGTTCATATTAGTCTTTGCATTACGAGGCAACTTTATAATTTCCTTTACACAATTAATTTACTGCCCCAAGCTGATAATTTTTTCTTATGTTTTAAAATAAAAATCCTTTAGTGTTTATTTTAATGATCTCTCACAATTCCTTGTTTTCTTGTATACATTTTTATAAGGATTATCACTGCCTCTAGTTATGTATTTAACAAGAATCTGCAAGTTAATTTTAGCTATACTGAAGAGAATATTGTGAGTTAATTATAGGGTAAATCAGTCATTTTGCCAAACGTGGTGCTATGAGCTGAATTTAATTCTGTCTTCTCAAAATTCATATGCTGAAGCCCTAATCCCCATGTATTGGAGGTATAGCCTTTCAAGAAGTGAGGTCATAAAGGTGGAGCCAGATCTGAGAGAACTAATGTCTTTATAAAAGAGGAAGAGACACCAGGGATTGCCTCTCTTTGCCATGTGAGGACAGGAGAGGGTAGCCATCTGCAAGTCAGGACGAGAAGTCTCATGAGAAACTGATCCTTGTTGGAGTCTTGATCTTGTTCTTTCCAGACTCTAGAAATAATAGAAAAAGGACATTTCTATTCTGTAAGCCACCCAGTATGATATTACATTATAGCAACTCCAAGCAAATTAATACACATGGTGTACAATTTAAATGAAAAAATATAGTTCTCCATAATAAAAAATTTTAGGTTTAAAAGTTTCAAGTTAACTGGTTCAGAATCATATTAATATATAATTCCATACCATAGAAATTTTCATTGCCTTTCTTAATGAAAAAAAAATCCTAAGAATATGTAAAATAAATACTGATTTACGTTAACTTTTATGTTAATTCATATGTAAATATGTGCTACACATTTCCTAACATATCTTTTTTTTTTAAGATTTTATTTATTTATTTGACAGACAGAGATCACAGTAGGCAGAGAGGCAGAGAAAGAAGAAGGAAGCCGACTCCCTGCTGAGCAGAGAGCCAGATGTGGGGCTCAATCCCAGGACCCTGGAATCATGAGCCAAGCTGAAGGCAGAGGCTTTAACTTACTGAGCCACCCAGGCGCCCCATTTCCTAACATATCTTATAAGATGTAAGAGCTTTCATGAATCAGCATGAGATTTTTATCAATTATTGGTAACTGGAACAATAATACATTGATAATTAGGGTTTGATTAAAGTGAGGAAATTGTAATTTTCTGTTTTTACAGTATATAAATTTACATTGCCTATATATATTTTTATATAGGTATGTTGTGAGGTGTGCTTGTGTATGTACATCTGTAAGTATCTGGAATTTCTTTACTTTTCATTGCTCTTACTTACTTATGTGTGCTCACGGGCGCCTGGGTGGCTCAGTGGGTTAAGAATGTGTGCTCACTTGGGATGAGCACTGGGTGTTACATGTAAGTGATGAATCAGTAAATTCTATACCTGAAACCATTTTTTTTTAAAGATTTTATGTATTTATTTGACAGAGAGACACAGAAAGAGAGGGAACACAAGCAGGGGAAGTGGGAGAGGGAGAAGCAGGCTTCCCGCCACACAGGGAGCCTGATGCAGGGCCCAATACCAGTATCCTGGCATCATGACCTGAGCAGACGGAAGATGCCATCCAGGCGCCCCCTGAAACCAATTTTACCATATATGTTAACTAACCAGAATTTAAATAAAAAATTGGAATAAAAAAACAGTGACAAACTCTTAATTCAGTGAAACTATATTGGGTAGAAAGCATATTTCAACTAATGTCTTTCACGAAGGAATTATTTGAAAAAAAATGTGTGTTCAGTTTCATGTAAAATTCAATTTGAATTTCTTCTTGTGTATGAAACCCAATTGTGTCAGTAACTGTGTAGCAATCAAAAACATTTCTTAAACTTTGCATGCCTCAAATTTCTCATGTTCAAAATGGATATTACAATATCACAGTAAGTTGTTATAAGAATCATATAAATAAATTCAGTTGAAATGCTTATATCTGTGTCTACTATAACATTTAAGGACTCAATAAATATCCGCCATTATTCTTAACAGTAAAAAATAGTATTAGTGGAGAATTTAGACTGTACCAGAAAACAGAATTGTGAGAGTGGACACACTTGATTTATCCCAGTCTTAGGGGAAAGCACTCAGTGCTTTCCATTAAGTATGATATTAGCTGTAATATTTTCATAGATCATTTTTATTGAGTTGAGAAAATGCCTTCTATTTATACTTATTTTGCTGATAATTTTTACATAAATATATTTTGCATTTTTTCTGTATCAATTGATACGATTATGTGGTATTACATATGTGTCCTGCTATATATGCATGTATGTATGAATGTGGTATGTATATATGATACATGTATACTAAAGCTACTAATTTACCATAGAGCACATCTTGAAATTCTTTATAATATTTCATCTCAAATATTCATGTTGAGATTTTTATATAAATATTCCAGAATTGTACAGTAGTATTTGAACTTAGGGGACCCAATTGATATTTCATGCAGATTTTGGTGTTTAGGAAGTTTAGGTAAAATGAACTCCACCAACATATAATTATGTCTTTAAAAGTTCCATTCTCATTTGTACCATTTAATCTGATGCTAAAATTGTCTTCTCATTTTTCTGATGGTATAGTCTATCTTTTGCATCATGTGGCTGCTTCCCATTTCCCTCATTACTGTGCTGAGAAAACAGAAATTTTTGTTACAAAATTCTACATGTTGAAACTCCAGTGGTATTATTACCATTCCCTAGCCTTTGATTTATGTTTTGTTTTGCTTTTATTGCCTTTTGGAACAAACATTTAAAAAAAAAATCTCTTTAAGAGAATCAAATTATTCCTAGTTCTTTCATTTAAACTGATCTTTAGGCTTTGTAGTTCTATATTGCACATAACGGAATTAGCTTTTTATTTCTACTGTAACAAGTCATCACAAATTTATAACACCACCCATCTATCATATAGTTAATCTGTGTCAGATGTCTAACACTGTGTGACTGGATTTTCAAGGTATGAGCCAGGGTTGTGGTTCTTATCTGGCACTCAGGTCCTCTTTCAAATTCACTGGCAGAATTCAGCCCCTTGCAATTGTAGGACTGAAAACACCCATTTCTTTAACAGAATCTCTCCTCATATCAAATCCGTTATGATGTATTGAATTGTTTTTATGCTTTAAATTTATCTGATTTTCTCCTCTACTCCAGCTCTCTGTTTTTATGGGATCATGTGATTACCCTAGGCCCTTCTAGTAATCCAAGATGGCTTCCCCATTTCAAGGTCAAATGATTAGTAACCTTATTTATATCTGTAATATTTCTTTTACTGTGTAGCATAACATACTCCTGAAGTACCATCAGGTGGTAGAAATGATGGGAGCCAAAATTCTGCCTACTATATTCCCATTTATATTTGTTTCTTTGAATTATAGAGATATTTATACACTCCCTAATAAAGAAATGATATTCCTTTGATTATGTCATCCCAATACCATTTCTGTTCTTAAAGTTGTTCATTATATTCCTATAATCACCAAGGGTAAATTTAAGTCCATCTCCTAAGTGAATAGAGAGGATGCCTCCTTGTGCTATATATGGTTGACCTCCTAAGTACTTACAGTTAAGCATTACATTCGTGACTGAACTTGTGCAAATGTCTTGGGATAATTCATTTATTACATGATCAGAAATTAAGTACTTAATGCCTACCAAATGACAGAACACTGACAAGGACTGAAATAAACAGGACATATTTTAGAAATGTCTTACTCATAAATTACAAAGTTAACTTAAAACTTCTAAAAAATTTGTGAAAACTTCTGTGTATTCTGTAAAATGAAAGTTAGTCAATGTCACATTATCATGCTTTATTTAACATCTCTTCATGATATGTTTTCTTTTCTCTGAAACTTTAAATTGGAAAAAATATTTTAAGATGAAAATTGAAGACAATATTTAAAATATATTTTGTTTGCTGTTCTGAAATAGACCTGTTCATAGAAAAAATATAAAAGCTTAAGCTGTATTCATGACTTTATACAGTTATTACAAAACTGGTCAATGACATTCTGTCTGGGAGCAAAATAAAAAATGTAAATAAAACATATGTCAAAATTTGATTTATAATTCAAATATTCTGATATTTCATATTTAATTATATAGTTTTCTCTATTTTATACTTAAATTTTCTCAAAAAGTAAATTAATTAAACACTTAAATTGAAACATAAGTGAGGTGAAAATTCCTGTAGGAAATAATTGTTCTGGCCTGAAGAAAACTCCAAAAGTCAAATATATACAAATTTTTCACAAAACACAATATTACAGAGGAGAATAATCTATGTACCTATTTTGCACTCATTATTGAAGGGTCAAATTCCTTTCCTTTTTTCCTCAATCAACCTTAATATATTCCATAGATTAAATTGCCAACTTAAAATCCAAATAACTGGGCTAGGTATTAAATAAATTAGAATAAACATCGGCTAATTATTTTATCTGTTTAAGATGAATTATATCTTTCCTAAGAAATGTTACAATACTTGTATGTGGGATATCTTATTGGAATAACACATTAAATCTATTAAAAACTATGAGCGAGACCTTATTTTACTTCTTTTTTTAAAGAATTTGTTTATTTGTCAGAAATGGAGAGAGAGCAAAAGCAGGGGAAGTGGCAGGCAGAGGAAGAAGGAGGCTCCTTTATGTGTAAGGATCCTGATGTGGGACTCTATCCCAGGACCCTGGGATCATGACCTGAGCCAAAGGCAGATGGTTAACTGACTGAGCCAGCCAGGCATCCCTGAATGAGACTGTTTAGAAAAGGATTTTAAAAAAATTTTTACCATGATCCATGGTAAATAAAGATGTGCATGTTTTATTGTAAGCCTGTATGCATACATTTTGCTTTAGAACAGTTGTGAGTATATAAATTTGTCTTAGTTTATGCATTTATTATCTTTCTTGCCAAGTAAGCAAGATTCATAAAACTACCTCTTATTATTCACTGCCACAATTCCCAGAAATTATATGATAAAAGAATATTTGCTAAATGACGGAGATAACAACTGAATTAAATATTAAGTTTTATGTGCTATTTTAGTAAGTATCTTGATAGGTTACTATAAAGACCAAAGAACAAAGAGATTTGACTAAGGGCTGATGCATGTACAACTAAAATCTCATATATAGCCCTGTACTAGAAGTATAATCATAGACCTTTGCTGGTTTCAAAAACAATGAAAATGTCCCAAATACCCTTGTAATTCTTATCTTAAATGACCTTTAGCATTACTATTAATACTAAAATGCAGTGATTGTTTCATGGTATAGCCATTCAATATATACTTTCCAAACATTTGCAACATGCTCTGTGGATATTACCATATCTTTGCCTGTATCTATACTGTCTGCTTAAAGGGAAGAATTTCAAAGTATGAATGTATGTTCTAGACTAGTGACAATTTCAGAAATACTAGCATCACAATGAAAAAACATATGAAGTAGCTCTAGGTTATTCAGCAAATATAGCTTATAGTTCATAAAATTTATTTTTTCACCCTCAGGCTTCCTAAAGTTACTTTAGTTTCTAGCCAATGCTGAATCTAATAAAAATAAATATCAAGAGAGTATTTCTTTGAAATTTCAGTGCATTTTTCTCTATTGGAAAAAAAAAGATTAAACATCAAGTGTTTTCAATCAGCATATTAAATTTGGATATCCATATTACTTGGTTAGATGATAGAAATGACGATGACTTTAACATTTTTTCAACTATTTTTAACTTGTTCCCAACTTATATTAGTTCCCTATTTCCCAAGCTTCAGCTGAATCTTGAAGCAAAACATGCTATGGAACTAATAGTGATTTAAACAGGTCATGATATTCTGGCTTCTATACAACCCTTAGTCATCTGAGTGGTTGTTAAAGTTGACCACCACAGCCAGAGTCTAACTGTCAAAGAGTGTTTGCCTTTTTACAGCAAGACAATTCCACTAAATCATATAAATATAATATTTTTAATGGAAGGTGAAATTGGTACAAAATTTGAACTGTCACTATTATTTACTATCCTTCTTTATTTTAAATATAATACCTTCTGGCAAACCATATATAGTATACAGTAAGAACACTTATTTACAGAAGTTTTTTTTTATATTTACATGCCTCTTCATTTTTTTATACACAATGACAAGAATTTAAGAAGAATTAAAAAAGTTAAAAAAAAGCTAACTTATAAACTCTGTTATGAAAAGGACACCCCCCCAATTATTTTGTATTTTCTTGACATAAAAGAAAATGTATTAAAAATGTCAGTTCACAAAATATGTTACAAAAAGAAAATAAAGAAATAACATGATACAGAGTAAATACACTTGGCTACAATTAAACTATTTGGAGCCTACAGTTGTACCTCTGAACCAAATTAATGTGTGATTTTAGCTAGAAATTTAAACTTTCAAAACCTCAGTTACATTTATAAATAAGAGTGTTTTATGAGATAGTACCACATAATCATTAAAAACCATTTATTTTTAATCTCATTAAGATAGTCCCAGTAATAGTAAAAGAAAAATTTGAAGAAGAAAAAGCCTTTAAATTTCATAATAATTATTTTGATCATTCAAATATGCAAGCCACTATACTTAGAGCTTGAAGTGTCTGAAGAGATAAGGCCATGAATCTTGTAGTGTTAACAAAAAAGGAACAGGGAGGGGCACCTGGATGGCTCCGTTAAGTGTCTGTCTTCAGCTCAGGACATGGTCCCAGGTTTCTGGAATAGAGCCCGCACTGGGTTCCCTGCTCAGCAGAGAGCCTGATTCTCCCTCACCCTCTGTCTGCCGCTCCTGTTCTTTGTACTTGAGTGATCTGTCAAATAAGTAAAATCTTTAAAAAAAAAAAAAAAAAGTGGAATGACATAGATTAAAGCAAATAACAGCAACTCACATTGAGTAAGTACTTATATTCTAAGCATTGTGTTAAGTACAATGAATATATGATAGATAGATAATAGCAAATGTTTCCTTATGTGATAGATGTTATAACCCTGGTATAACAATAATCTAACCATGGTGAAAATTTTAAACATCTTACTTAAGAATAAATGACTCACAGCGGTTCAATTTAGTTTTTAGTTTTTTGGTTTTTTTTTTTCTTTTTTGGTCAATATAATCTATGCTTTAGTTTATTTGCAACACTGTCTCTTATTTGCCTAGGTTACCCTTGTCATGTCAGTGGTTGCCTCTATGACTTTGTTTTCCTAAAATTCCAGTTCTGATAGTTCATTAACATTTAGACTGTGATTCATTGTGTAATTCTTGTACTTTAGCTTTGAGAAGTAAATTTATTTTCCCTTACTTTAAAAGTAATGATTACCTTCAGTTATTCCTAAAATTCCAATTTCGAGTTTGGCCATGAGTAACAGAAATATATAACAGTGCCTTAAACTGTGTAGAAGTTTATTCTGATATTTTTTAATCACCTAAATCAACCTGAGGAAAGCCATCCAAGGTTAAAATGATGACTCTATTCTATTCCAAAACATTCTCAAGAACCAACAGCTAACCACTCCACCAATCCTAAAACCTGGTTTCAAACCATATGATCCAAGATACTGCAGCAATTTTAAAGGTAGAAAAATGGAAGGACAAATAAGAAAGAGAAAATATATCTTAAGGTAAGCAGCCGATGGAGTCACTTTGGCTTACGTAACTTTGGACAGAATTTAGTTACAAGTCCATTCTTACCCACAAGGAATTTTGATAAATGTGGTTAGTTATATAGTATGGGAGGTCATGTATCTTGCTAAGAGTACTTGATATGAAAAAATGGATATTATCTCTGTTGCATCTCATAACATACCTAAGATAGGAACTTTTATAAAGGGAAGGTCAGAAGATTTCCAAATTTATTTATTTCACCATTATTTAGTGCAAAGTTTGTGCAGAGATTTTATACACTGAGAGTGCTGCAGTTTTCACTGGTAGGAATGCAAAATGGTATAGACACATTGAAAGGTAGTTTGATCACAACACGAGACTGCATTAGACACCTCCTTTGAGATCCCATAGATACCTATAGATTTTAATGGACAGAAGGAAAATGGCTTCATTAGAAGACTTGTCTTCATTATTTTATGATGTAAAAATCTTATGAATTTTCTGAAACAGAGGTCACTACTGTTAAATGAGATTCTCAGATGTTATATCAGAAAGAGAAACTTGAAATAAAAGAAAACATAGCAAGAATAATTATATAGCACTGGCAGACCTTTCCAAGAGCATAATAACAGGGTGATCATCTTGCCTTTGAATCTGTGCAAATGCTGTTAAAACAAATGTGATTCACGATGATTTTTCTGTATCTCGACCTGCAGGTCAATACTTATTTCCAAGCAAGTGAGTAGGATATCACTATCATTGATTCAGTTTTTGTGGGATTTTAAGGGATATAGTGGACTAAATTTGTAATCTTCAGAGCAAGAAATTGATTTGTTTATTCAGTATTCTGTGTTCATGAGCTAGGCAATGTCAACAAACCTGTGAACAGTCTTAGGCAGGATGGATGAGATAAAAACAAGACTACTTGTGACAAACAACAAAACAAAACAAAACAACTTTTCTATGTGTGTCTGTATGGAAAGTACTACCAAAAGACTAAATTTTAGTAAGCTAGGAGCTGTACCAGCAACATATTACCCAATCCAGATGATCCTTTGAGTCTCGATATAACCTTGAAGACTTCACTTTCAAGAAAAATGGAATCATGTTATAGTTTAAGAGACCCAAAAGCCAAAGTAATGGTCTGATCATAACCTCTGCCAGATTTACTAATGTGAAGAAAACACAGAAAGCAAAGAATGTTCTACTTAGGTCCATTAACGGAAGATCAGTAAATGAGAAATTCATGGCATCACTATCATTTTCTTTTCAGTCCATTTCATCTCAAAATGATTGTTTAAGTGGAGTAAAAACTCAATTTTGTCAGAGTGTATGTGTGGACTAGGAAAGATTTAGATAAATTATTTCAATTTTTTGAGCAATGAACCATTCTAGTCGAACCCAGAATGAAGAGACTTCACAATAAATTCCAGGAGGTTAACTCTGTGCCTACTTTATTTAACATTCCATCTTCAGGGATTAGCATTGTGCTGAAATCCAGGAGGCAATGATTATTGAATAAACTGATATATTAAAGAGATGATAACAGCATCACATTTGTAGGTATGTGTTAGATTTTAAAAACACTACAATGACCTGGGCATCAAAAATGGTAGTGGCAGGAAGAAATAGTGAGGCAGAAAAGTCAGAGTAGGGTGAGAGTATATAGCATCTCAGTCAATAAATATAGTTTCAGAAATGAAGAAAAAACAGTTTGTGAGCTCAAGGAGGTGATTATAAGCTAGGTCTACCCCAAGAGTAAAACAGTTAAATAAATAAGTCACCCTTATTATAACAGTTTTGTTATATATCAGATATTGTCATAAAATTTAAGCATTTCAAGTATAGAGTTCTATGAGTTTTTAATAACTTTAATGAGTCACATAACCATCACCACAAATCACTTTTAGAGCATGCCCTTTTCTCCAATGAATTCTGTCATGCCAATTTACAGTGAATTCCTACTCCTACCCCCAGCCCCCACTAATCTACTTTAATCTTAGTAAGTTTGCCTTTTCTGAGTATTTTATATACTTGTAATAAAAGACTATGTAGTCTCTTATGTCTGGCTTTTTTTACTTAGCATGTTTTTGAGCATTTGTCTGTTTGCAATGAGCATTTAATCTGTACCTCTTTTGCAGGTGAATAATGTTCCACTATGTAGATGTAACCTATTTTGTCAATGTGGCCTAAAACCATGTGGACACAAACATACATAGATATAGTTTTCATTATTCATGGCAGTTTTATTCTGTAAAGTCTCCATGAACATAAAGTTAGTGAATGCTGAACCACTATTCCTGGGGTTGGGTATTGGGGGGAATATAATCTTAGATCCTAAAAAGAACTCTTTCTAATAGATTCTATTTTCTTTGTTTTACAAAAGAAAAAGCAAGGTTCAAAATGTTAAGTGACTTACCTGAGACTACTACTCCACTAACAGGTACCCAACTTGGGAATCAAACATCTTTAGATGGTCTAAGAGCTGGAGCTTCTTGCACTCCATTGCACTGCTGCCTGTCATCTCTATTCTCTGCTTTTCTGCAGGAAGATGAAATAAGATGGCAAAGCATCATCACCTTATGTGACTTCACATGGGAATTTTCATATCCAGCAAATCTATCTGCTATTTGTTAAATTTTTATATATAGATGTACACATATATAACTCATATACAGTCAATCCTCTTTATTTATGGATTCCATATTTGAGAATTTGACCAGTTGCTAAAATTTATTGGTAAGCCTCAAGTCACTACTTGAGACACTGTTGTAGTCACTAACATACATGCTCAGAACACTGAAAATTTGAATAACCTGACATTCATGTGGCTGTACTCTCCTTTCTTGTTTCAGGTCTCATATTGAAAATAAGTGTCTGGGGGAAGAGCAAGATAGCAGAGAAGTAGGAGACCTAAGATATCATTCAGTCCCAGGAGTTCAGCTAGATAGTTCTCAAACCATTCTGAATAGCTACAAACTCAACAAGAGACCAAAGAGAAGAACAGCAATTCTAGGAACAGAAAAGCAACCACTTTCTGGAACATAGGACATGCAGAGAAGTGAATCTGAGATGATATATGGGAAGATAAACTGTGGGGGGAGGGGCTGGCTCCAGGAAAGTGGTAGAGCAGCAGAGCACAAAATCAGAACTTTTAGAAGTCTGCTTGAGGGACCTCGTTCCAGAGGCTAAGCAGGGGGTGGAGCCCTCGCTGGGACAGTGTGGTCTCAGGACCCATAGGGTAACAAAAAGACCGGGTGTTTGAGTGTGGCAGAGCTCCCAGGTATTGGAGTGAGGAAGCTGGCTACAGAGACAGAGCTAAGGGCTGGGCTCTCAGCTTCGGGTTACCTTGAACTGAGTTCCCAGGCACAGTCAGGCCACTGCTCTTTGAGAAGAGACCCCACATGTGGCAGATCTGGGGAGAACCCCTCCTTCCTCCTCTGAGAGGAATGGCATGGGAGTGTGCTACAGGAATCTGCTGGGTTTAGAGATATCAAACAGGGCCATGTTCCAGAGATAGAAATACTCGGTCACAGGCTGGGTGATAACGGAGTGTGGCTGGCGACTAGGGAGATGGGAGTGACTGACTCCTTTTCTCTGAGGCTGCATCTAGGATTGGGGACCCAAGCTCTCAGCTCCTCTAGGGCCTAAAATGGGGAGGCTGCCATCTTCATCCCCATCCTCCAAAGCTGTACAGAAAGCATTCAGGGAACAAAAGCTACCAAGAGCAAAACTGAGCAGATTACTTAGCCTGGACCCTGGCAAGGGCAGTACAATTCTGCCTCATCCAAAGACATTTGAGAATCACTGCAACAGGCCCCTCCCCTAGAAGATCAGCAAGAATATCCAGCCAAGACCAAGTTTACCAATCAATGAGGACTGCAAAACTTAAGAACTATGGGAATACAGCACATAGAATTCATGGCATTTTCCCCATAATCCTTTAGTCTTCCAAAGTTAAATTAAAAAAAAAAAATTCTTATTCTATTTTAAAAAAAATTCTCCTCTTTCCTATTTTAACATTTTTTAACTATTCTATTTTATCAGTACCTTTTTGAAAATGATTTTTTAATTTGCATTATTATACTCATATTCTATCCCTTTGTTGTATTTAATCTTATTTTTTTTAATACATATATGTTTTTCTTTCTTTAAAATTTTGGGATACAGTTTCTTCTAACAGATCAAAATATTCCCTAATCTAGTGCATGGGTTTGTTCTAGTCTCCACATTGGTCACACTTTTTCCTCTTTTCTTTTTTTCAATCAACTTCTTATCAATTCCTTTTTAGAATCTTTTAAAATTTTCACCAGTACAGTCATATCCCATCCCTTCATGTGTTTACCCTTATTTTTATATTTATGTTTTTCTGTCTTTAAAATTTTGGAAGGGAGGGCACCTGGGTGGCTCAGTGGGTTAAACCTCTCTGCCTTCAGCTCAGGTCATGATCTCAGGGTCCTGGGATCGAATCCCACATCAGGCTCTCTGCTCAGCAGGGAACATGCTTCCTTCTCTCTCTCTCTGCCTGTCTCTCTGCATACTCATGATCTCTCTCTGTCAAATAAACAAATAAAATCTTTAAAATTTTGGAAGGTAGTTTCTTCCAACAGATCAAAATACACCCAAAACCAAATGTATAGCCCTATTCTATCCACCTATCTAATTTTATATGTGTGTGTGTGTGTATGAATGATTATTTTCCCCTCCTTTCTTCTCCCCCCAGTTTCGGGTCTTTTCTGATTTGGTGAATGTATATTTTTCTGGGGTCTTTGCAACCCTTTAAGTATTTTGTTCTCTCATTAATATGTTCTTATCTGGATAAAATGACAAGGCAGAAAACTCACTTCAAAGAAAGAAGAACAAGAGGCAGTACCGATGGCTAGGGAAATAATCCATGCAGACGTTAGTAAGATATCAGAACTAGAGTTCAGGATGACGATTATCAAAGTGCTAGCTGGGCTAAAAAAAAAAAAAAAAGCATGGAAGATACTAATGAATCCCTTCCTGGAGAAATAAAAGAACTAAAATCTAACCAAGTTGAAATTTAAAAAGCTATTAGTGAGGTGCCATAAAAATTGGAGGCTGTTACTGCTAGGATAAATGAGGTAGATGAGAGAATCGGTGATACAGAAGACTGAATGATAGAGAATAAAGAAGCTGAGAAAAAGAGAGATAAACAACTACTGAACCATGAGGGGAGAATTTGAGAGATAAGTTATACCTAAGACAAAACAATTTTAGAATAAATAGGATGCCAGAAAAAGAAAGAGAAAGGGGGGCAGAAGGTCTATTGGAGCAAATTATAGCAGAGAATTTCCCTAATGTGGTGAAAGGAACAAGCATCAAAATCCAGGAGGCACAAAGAACCCCTCTCAGAATCAATAAAAATAGGTCAACACCCTGTCATCTAATAGTAAAACTAACAAGTCTAGTGACAAAGAGAAAATCCTGAAAGCAGCTCAGGACAAGAGGGCTATAACAAGAATGGTATAGTTATTAGATTGGCAGCAGACTTATCCTCAGAGACCTGGCAGTCCAGAAAGGACTGTCATGATATACTCAGAGCACTAAATGAGAAAAACATGCAACCAAGAATACTATATCCAGCTAGGCTATCATTGAAAATAGAAGGGGACATAAAAAGTTTCCAGGACAAACAAAACCTAAAAGAATTTGTAAACACCAAACTAATTCTATAGGAAATATTGAAAGGGGTCCTCTAAGCAAAGAGAGAGCCTAAAAGGAGTACACCAGAAAGGAACAGAGACAATATAAGTAACAGTCACCTTACAGGCAATATGATGGCACTAAATTCATATCTCTCAATAGTTACCCTGAATGTAAATGGGCTAAATGCCCCAATCAAAAGACACAGGGTATCAGAATGGATAAAAAAACAAAACTCATCAATATGCTGCCTACAAGAAACCCATTTTAGACCCAAAGACACCTCCAGATTTACAGTGAGGGAGTAGAAAACAATTTTCCATGATAATGGACATCTAAGAAAGCTGGGGTGGCAGCCCTTATATCAGATCAATTAGATTTTAAGCCAAAGACTATAATAAGAGATGAGGAAGGACACTATATCATACTTAAAGGGTCTGTCCAACAAGATCTGACAATTTTAAATATCTATGCCCCTCACAAGGGAGCAGCCAACTATATAAACCAATTAATAACAAAATCAAAGAAACACATCAACAATAATACAATAATAATAGGGGACTTTAACACCCCCCCTCACTGAAATGGACAGATGATCTAAGCAAAAGATCAACAAGGAAATAAAGACCTTAAATGACACAATGGACCAGATGAACATCACAGATATATTCAGAACATTCCATCCCAAAGCAACAGAATACACATCCTTCTCTAATGCACATGGAACATTCTCCAGAATAGAATCACATCCTAGGTCACAAATCAGGTCTCAACTGATACCAAAAGTTTGGGATCATTCCCTGCATATTTTCAGACCATAATGCTCTGAAGCTAGAACTCAGTCATAAGAGGAAAGTTGGAAATAACCCAAATACATAGAGGCTAAGGAGCATTCTTCTAAAGAATGAATGGGTCAATCAGGAAATTAAGGAAGAATTGAAAAAAATCATGGAAACAAATGAAAATGAAAACACAACAGTTCAAAATCTGTGGGACACAGCAAAGGTGGTCCTGAGAGTAATATATATAACGATACAAACCTTTCTCAAGAAACAAGAAAGGTCTCAAGTACATAACCTAACCCAACACCTAAAGGAGCTGGAGAAAGAACAACAAAGGAAGCCTAACCCCATCAGGAGAAGAGAAATAATAAAGACCAGAGCAGAAATCAACGTAGAAAGTACAGCATCTTTTCTTGATCAAAACTTCACAGTGTAGGGATAGAGGGCACATACCTCAATATCATCAAAGCCATCTATGAAAAACCCACAGCAAATATCATTCTCAGTAGGGAAAAACTGAGAGCCTTTCTGCTAAGCTCAGGAACATAGCAGGGATGTCCACTATCACCACTGCTATTTGATATAGTACTAGAAGTCTTTGTCTCAGCAAACAGACCAAATAAATAAATAAGTAAATGGTATCTGAATTGGCAAAAAAGAAGTCAAACTCTCACTCTTTGCAATTGATATGATACTTTATGTGGAAAACCCAAAAGACTCCACTTCAAAACTACTAGAACTCATACAGGAATTCAGTAAAGTCTCAGGATATAAAACCAATGCACACGAATCAGTTGCATTTCTATACACCAACAGCAGGACAGAAGAAAGAGAAATTAAGGAGTCAGTCCCATTTACAATTGCATCCAAAACCCTAAGATACCTGGGAATAAACCTAACCAAAGAGGCAAAGAATCTGTACTCAGAAAACTGTAAAGTACTCATGAAAGAAATTGAGGAAGACACACAGAAATGGAAAAACATTCCATGTTCATGGGTTAGAAGAACAAATATTATGAATGTTTATGCTACCTAAAGCAATCTACATATTTAATGTAATCCATCAAAATACCATCCTTTTTTTTTTCAAAGAAATGGAACAAATAATCCTAAAATTTATATGAAACCAGAAAAGTCCCTGAATAGCCAGAGGAATGTTGAAAAAGAAAGCCAAAGTTGGCGGTATCACAATTCCAAACTTCAAGCTCTATTACAAAGCTGTAATCCTCAAAACAGTATGGTAGCACAAAAACAGACACATAGATGAATGGAACAGAATAGAGAGCCCAGACATAGACCCTCAACTCTGTGGTCAACTAATCTTCAACAAAGCAAGAAAGAATGTCCAGTTGAAAAAAGACAGTCTCTTTAACAAATGGTGTTGGGAACATTGGACAGCCACATGCAGAAGAATGATACTGGACTATTTCCTTATACCACACACAAAAATAAACCCTAAATGGGTAAAAGACCTCAGTGTGACACAGGAATCCATCAAAATCTTTGAGGAAAACACAGACAACCTCCTCAAACTCAGCTGCAGCAAGAATTCTTCCTAGAAATATCACCAAAGGCAAGGGAAGCAAGGGCAAAAACGAACTACTGGGAATTCATCAAGATCAAAAGCTTTTGCAAAGCAAAGGAAACAGTTAACAAAACCAAAAGACAACTCACAGAATGGGGGAATATATTTGCAAACAACATATCAGATAAAGGGCTAGTATCCAAAATCTATAAAGAACTTATCAAACTCAACACCCAAAGAACAACTAATCCAATCAAGAAATGAGCAGAGGACATGAACAGACATTTCTGCAAAGAAGACATACAAATGGCCAATAGACACACGTAAAACTGCTCAACTCAGTTTGATGCCTGATGCCTCACTTGGCTTCAGGGAAATGCAAATCAAAACCACAATGAGATACCACCTCACACCAGTTAGAATGGCTAAAGTTAATAAGTCATTTAAAGTTAAACGACAGATGTTAGTGAGGATGTAGAGAAAAGGAAACTCTCCTACACTGTTGGTGGGAATGCAAGCTGGTGCAGTCGCTCTGAAAAACAGTATGGGGGCTCCTCAAAAAGTTGAAAATTGAGCTACACTATGACCTAGCAATTGCACTAGTAGTTATTTACCCTAAAGATACAAATGTAGTGATCCAAAGTGGCACATGCACCCCAATGTTTATAGCAGCAGTGTCCACAATAGCCAAACTATGGAACAAATCTAGATGTCCATCAACATATGGATGGATAAAGAAGAGGTGGTATAGATATACAATGGAATACTACGCAGCCATCAAAAGAAACAAAATCTTGCCATTTACAATGATGTGGATAGAACTAGAGGGTATAATGCTAAGTGAAATAAGTCAATGAGAGAAAGACAATTATCATATGATCTCTCTGATATGAGGAATTTGAGAGGCAGGGCAGGGAGTCGTGGTGGGTAGGGAGGGAGAAAATGAAACAAGATGGGATGGGGGGGAGACAAACCCCACAGCAGACTCTTAATCTCAGGAAACAAACTTAGGGTTACTTTTGGGTTGTGGGGGAGGGATAGGGTGGCTTGATGATGGACATTGGGGAAGGTATATGATGTGAATTGTATAAGATTGACGATTCACAGACCTATATGCCTGAACCAAAGAATACATTATATGTTAATTTTTTTAAAAGTGGGGGGGGGGAAAGAAAATTTGTCCCTTTCAAGATCTATTTGGTGTCACTTTTTCATATATTCGCACTTTTTGTTGGCGATTTAACTAAAATGTCAAGCAATCTTGGTGCTGAAGGGCTGTGTAACATTAACACAGAAAGTTATTATTTGCCTTATGGAGAAAATACGTGCGTTAGATAAGATTTCTTGGGTATGAGTTATAGTGCTACTGGCTATGTGTTCAACTTAATGAATCAACAATATGGTATATCCAAAAAGAAGAAGATATTTTTTTATCTGTATGTGAGGACATTCTGGAAAGTGCTGAAGTATTATCTATAGTGATAGGGGAAACTATGGAAAACTGACTAAATTTGTGGATTCATTAGATGATGATGGATTAACAAGTGTAATGGATAGCGTTGTTATGAGACTGAAAACTCACTCATGTAATTGTATTCACATTGTGGATGGGCTGAACAGGAAGGCCCAAGGGCACTCTGCTGGTTGCTTCAATTTTCTGCCATGTGACCTCTCATCTTCCAGCAAGTTATATTAGACTTTACAACTGGTATTCTCAAGTTGTCAAGAGATGAGAGCAAAAGAAGGAAGACCTTTTATGTCCTAGGTTCCTGAATTCATATGTCTCTTCTCCTATACCATATTGGTCCATACAAGGTTCAACCAGTGCAAATTCAAGAATATAAATCATTATTTCTGTATAAGAGGGCCCACAACTGTTATATTGCAAATATCTGTGGACAGAAGGAGATACTATGCACTGGGAGCCATTATGATAATCATTTACTAACTACACCGGGTATCCTTTTACTCTACAACCTTAGGATAGGATCTTTCCCATTCCATCTGAAATCATACCACTGGCAGTCAAGCTGAAATCATGTGGACTAGTCTGTACTTTGTATACCTTCCATGAAATTAAAATAACCTAGGTTCTTATTTTTAATTTGTAATATAAAGTGACATCTGAAATGTTTAGTCATTCTGTGAAGCAAGCATATAAATATAATTTATAATATAAATACTGAAAAGCCCTCTAATGATCAGAGAAATGAACAGGCAAAAATCTGCCCACGATAGTCACAGAATAATTCTTCACACAATCTTTTAAATAAAAGAAGAAGATTCCTCCAATGAATTATATGAGGAATATTCATGGCTTGAAAAATAATGAAAATATAATAATAAAATGTAAACTTAGTTAATTGCATTCATGAATATAGTAGCAAAACTCATTCACAAATATTCTCATCCAATATGAATGAATTAGTATATAAAAGCAAAAAAATGGTGAGGTGTAATCTCATCACTCTTTGAAAAGATATAGAAAGGAATGTTGTCCCACAAAAACCTATAAAATATGCAACAACCTAGATATGGGCTTTGCACAAAAATTGACTAAAAATGGATCATAGATCTAAATGTAAAATGTGAAACTATAAAACTTGAAGTAGAAAACTTAGAAGACAATATAGGTGATATTGGGTTTGGTGATGAGCTTTAAGATGCAACACCAAAGCAAAATTCATGAAAGAAAAAGTTTAAGGTAGGAATTTATTAAAGAAAAACTGTATTCCCAAAGCCACTATTAAAAGAATATAGAAAAGACATAGGCTGGGAGAAAATATTGAAATGCATGCTAGCAGTCTTGATATCCATGTATAGAAAGGATTCATAAAACTAAGCAAGTAAGAAAAAATAAAAATAAAAAGGCATTCTGAATACACATCTCACCAAAATATACAGACGGCAAAGAAGCATAGATTATTAACACCAAATATCATAAAGGAATCACAAATTAAAACACTGAGCTACACACCTATTATAATGATTAAGATACAAAAAATCCAGGTGAATATGTGAAGCAACAGAAAGTCTCATTCATTGCTTGTGGTGCAGCCACATGCAAAATGTTACAGCTACTCTGGAAGATAGTTTAGCACTTTTTTACAAAGCTAAATATAGTTTTACCTTATCATCCAGTAATCACACTGTTAGATACTTATCAAGCTCATTTGAAAAACTATGCCCACACCATACACACACAAATTACAAATAAATGTGTATAGCAGCTTTATTCATAATTGCCAAAAAATGAAAGCAACCTTTGTCCTCCAATAATGAAATGGATTTATAAAATTTGTGTGACATCTATATAATGGAATTCTATTCAGCTATAAAAAATAATGAGTTATAAAGCCATCATAGACATGGATGAATGTTAAATGCATATTACCAAGTCAAAGAAGTCAATATGAAAGAGTAGGTACTGTATGATTCCAATTATATAGCATTTTGGAAGGAGCAAAACTATAGAGACAGTAAAAAAGAGCAGTGTGTCAAAGGTGTTTGGGGAGAAGGGAAGAGTTGAACAAAGAGAGCACCAGGAACTTTCAGACAGGTTAAAGCATTCTCTGTGACATATAATCACAGTTACCTGACAATATGCCTTTGTCAAACCCACTGAAATTTAATGTATGAAATTTTTAAAAATATTATTTAGGAGGTTGGGTATTCCTAGAATAGAAAGCAGAATGTGACAGAATAGTCTGACTGTATTTTAAGTACATTTAACAGCCTCACTGTTTTAGTCCATTTGGGCCACTGAAATATAACAGACTGGATGGCTTACAAACAGCAGAACTATTTTTCACATAGTTCCAAAGACTTGAAGTCTGAGATCAGCTAATATGATTGAGTGAAGGCTTTATTCTGGGTTACAGACTTCCTGTATCCCTACATAGCAGAAGGGGCCAGTGAGTTGTATGGGATTTTCCTTGATAAGGGCATTTATCCCATTCAGGAAGGCTTCTTCCTCTCTAATAACCTCCCACGGGCTCCACTTGCCAACACTATCATACTTAAGGGTTAAAATTTCAATATATGACTCTGGACAGAGACAAGTATTTAGACCATAGCACCAATAAAGGGGTGGAGAAAAATGTGCCGACTTAAATAACTACATAAATGAAGATGGCGGAGGAGTAGCAGACTGAGATGACATCAGGTAGCAGGAGATCAGCTAGATTGTTTATCAAACCATTCTGAACACCTACAAAACCAACAGGAGATTGAAGAGAAGAGCAGCAATTCTAGAAACAGAAAATTGAACAATTTCTGAAAGGTAGGACCTGCAGAGAGGTAAATATGAAGTGACAGGAAAATAGACTGTGAGGGGAGGGGACAGCTCCCAACAAGCAGTGGAGAAATGAAGCACAAAATCATAACTTTTAAAAGTCTGCTCTACTGGGGGACATCACTCCAGAGGCTAAGCAGGGGTGGAGACCTTGCAGGGACAGCATGGTCTCAGGTCCCGCAGGATCTGAAGTGCCTGAGTGTCACAGAGCTCACAGGTATTAGAGCAGGGAAGCTGGCTACAGAGACAGAGCTGAGGAGTGAGCTCTCAACTCAGGGTTACCTTAAACTGATCTGTGGCACAGGCAGCCCACTGCTCTTTGAGCATGGACCCACAAGTGGCAGATCTGGGGAGACCCTCTAGAAGAATGACACATCTGCTGGGTTTGGAGACTCTAGGCGGGGCTGTGTGCCAGAGGCAGAGACACTTGGTCATAGGCCAGGTGAGCTAGGAGCATGGCCGGAGGCCAGGGAGATGGGAGTGATTGAGAGCTTTTCTCTGAGGGCGGACTGAGGAGTGGGGCCCTGAGCTCTTGACTCCTCCAGGCCAGAGATTGGGAGGCTGTCATTTTAATTCCCATCCTCCAGAGCTCTACAGAAAGTATTCAGGGAACAAAAGCTCCCGAGAATGAACCCAAACAGATTACTTAGCCTGGTCCCTGGCAAGGGTGGAGTAATTCCACCTTGGACAAAGACACTTGAGAATCACTACAACAGGTCCCTCCCCCAGAAGATCAGCAAGAAATCCAGCCAAGACCAAGCTTACTGATCAAGGAGAACAGTGGAATTCCAGAAGAGGGGAAAGCAGAACATGGAACTAATGGCTTTCTCCCCATGATTCTTTGTCTTGCAAAGTTAATTAACTTTTTTTTAATTTTATTTTTTTCTTATTCTATTTTTTTAACTTTTAATCTTTCCTCTTTTAACTTTTTATAAACTAGTTGATCTTAAAAATCTTTTTAACCTTCATTATTATAGTCAAATTTTATACTTCAATGGATCTAACTTTATTTTTTGTATACACATAGGGTTTTTTTCTTCTAAAAATTTTTGGGATACAACTTCTAATACATCAAAATATACCCTAAATCTAGCAAAGGGATTTCTTCTAGTTCCAGCCTGAGAAAATTCTCTCCACTTTCTCTTTCTTTTCCCAACCAACTTATCAACTCCTTTTTTAGAATTTTTTTAAAATTTTCATCCTTACACTCATATTCCTTCCCTTCATAGTGTTTTCCCTTATTTTGTGTGTGTGTGTGTGTGTGTGTGTTTTCTTTCTTTAAAATTTTGGGAGGTAATTTCTTCTAAGAGACCAAAATATTCTCCAAAATAAGTGGGTGGTACTGTTCTAGTCACCAGTTTAATACATATATTATCTTTTTAAATTCTTTTTGAACTTCTTTTTACCCCCTGTCTTCTCCCCATGATTTGGTGTCTCTTTTGATTTGCTTAATGCACATTTTTCTGGGGTCTTTGCCACCCTTTTAGTATTTTATTCTCATTCATATATTCTTATCTGGATAAAATGACAAAGCAGAAAAACTCACCACAAAAAAAGAGAACAAGAGGCAGTACCAATGGCTAGGGACCTAGTCAATATGGACGTTGGTAATATGTCAGAACTAGAGTTGAGAACAATGATTCTCAAGGTGCTAACTGGGCTCAAAAATGCATGGAAGATATCAGAGAATCCCTTTCTGGAGAAAAAAGTCCCCTTCTGGAGAAATAAAGAACTAAAATCTAACCAAGTTGAAATTAAAAAAGCTACTCATGAGGTTCAATAAAAAATGGAGGCCCTAACTACTAGAATAAGTGAGGCAGAAGAGAGAATTAGTGATACAGAAGACCAAATGATGGAGAATAAAGAAGGTGAGCAAAAGAGAGACAAACAACTACTGGACCAAGAGGGGAGAATTTGAGAGATAAGTGATACCATAAGGCAAAACAATATTAGAATAATTGGGATTCCAGAAGAAGAAAGAAAGAGAGGGGCAGAGGTATACTGGCGTGAATTACTGTAGAGAATTTCCCTAATATGGCAAAGGGAACAAGCATCAAAATCCAGGAGGCACATAACCTCCCTCAAAATAAATAAGAATAGGTCCATACCCTGTCATATAATAGTAAAACTTACAAGTCTTAGTAACAAAGAGAAAATCCTGAAAGCAGCCCGGAATAAGAAGTCTGTAACATACAATAGTCAAAATATTAGATTGGCAGTAGACTTATCCACAGAGACCTAGCAGGTCAGAAAGGGCTGTTATGATATACTCAGAGCACTAAATGAGAAAAACATGCAGCCAAGAATACTATATCCAGCTAGGCTATCATTGAAAATAGAAGGGGACATAAAAAGCTTCCAGGACAGGGGCGCCTGGGTAGCTCAGTGAGTTAAAGCCTCTGCTTTCAGCTCAGGTCATGATCCCAGGGTGCTGGGATCGAGCCCTGTATTGGGCTCTCTACGTGGCAAGGAGCCTGCTTCCTTTCCTCTCTCTCTGCCTGCCTCTCTCCCTACTTGTGATCTCTGTCAAATAAATAAATAAATAAATAAATAAATAAATAAATAAATCTTCCAGGACAAACAAAACCTAAAAGAATTTGTAAACACAAAACCAATTCTATAAGAAATATCGAAAGGGGTCCTCTAAGCAAAGAGAGAGCCTAAAAGTAGTACACCAGAAAGGAACAGAGAAAATATAAGTAACAGTCACCTTACAGGTAATACAATGGCACTAAATTCATATCCCTCAATAATCACCCTGAATGTAAATGGGCTAAATGCCCCAATCGAAAGACACAAGGTATCAGAATGGATAAAAAAAAAAAACAAAACTTATCAATATGCTGCCTACAAGAAACTCACTTTAGACCCAAAGACACCTCCAGATTTAAAGTGAGGGGGTGGAAAACAATTTACCATGGTAATGGACATCAAAAGAAAGCTGGGGTGGCAATCCTTATATCAGATCCATTAGATTTTAAGCCAAAGACTATAATAGGAGACAAGGAAGGACACTATATCACACTTAAAGGGTCTGTACAACAAGAAGATCTGACAATTTTAAATATCTGTGCCCCTAACATGGAAGCAGCCAACTACATAAACTAATTAATAACAAAATCAAAGAAACACATCAACAATAATACAATAATAGTAGGGGACTTTAACACCCCCTTACTCAGACAGATCATCCAAGCAAAAGATCAAGAAGGAAATAAAGGCCTTAAATGACACAGTGGACCAGATGAACATCACAGATATATTCAGAACATTCCATCCCAAAGCAACAGAATACACATTCTTCTCTAATGCACATGGAACATTCTCCAGAATAGAATCACATCCTGGGTCACAAATCAGGTCTTAACTGGTACCAAAAGTTTGGCATCATTCCCTGCATATTTTCAGACCATAATGCTCTGAAGCTAGAACTCAGTCACAAGAGGAAATTCGAAAGAACCCAAATACATAGAGGCTAAGGAGCATTCTTCTAAAGAATGAATGGGTCAACCAGGAAATTAAAAATTGAAATTGAATTGAAAAAATTCATGGAAACAAATGAAAATGAAAACACAACAGTTCAAAATCTGTGGGACACAGCAAAGGCAGTACTGAGAGGAAAATATATAACGATACAAACCTTTCTCAAGAAACAAGAAAGATCTCAAATAAACAACCTAACCCTACACCTAAAGGAGCTGAAGAAAGAACAACAAAGAAAGCCTAAACCCAGCAGGAGAAGTGAAACAATAAAGATCAGAGCAGAAATCAACGAAACAGAAACAAAACAAACAAATCAAAACTAGGAGCCGGTTCTATGAAAGAATTAATAAGATTGATAAACCCCTGGCCAGACTTATCAAAAAGAAAAGAGAAAGGACCCAAATAAATAAAAACATGAATGAAAGAGGAGAGATCACAACCAGCACCAAAGAAATACAAACAATTATAAGAACATATTATGAACAACTATACGCTAGCAAATTTGACAATCTGGAAGAAATGGATGTATTCCTAGGGACATATAAACTACCACAACTGAACCAGGAAGAATTAGAAAACCTGAACAGACCCATAACCAGTAAGGAGATTGAAACAGTCATCAAAAATCTCCCAGCAAACAAAAGTCCAGGGACAGATGGCTTCCCAGGGGAATTCTACCAAGAATTTAAAGAAGAATTAATTCCTATTCTCCCGAAACTGTTCCAAAAAATATAAATGGAAGGGAAACTTCCAAACTCATTTTATGAGGCCAGCATCACCTTGATCCCAAAACCAGACAATGATCCCACCTAAAAAGGGAATTACAAACCAATATCCTTGATGAACACAGATGTGAAAATTCTCACCAAAACACTAGCCAATAGAACCCAACAGTACATTGAAAGGATTATTCACCACAACCACGTGAGATTTATTCCAGGGCTGCAAGTTTGGTTCAACATCCACAAATCAATGTGATACAATACATTAATAAAAGAAAGAGCAAGAATCATGTGATACTTCAATAGATGCTGAAAAAGCATTTGACAAAGTACAGCATCCTTTCTTGATCAAAACCCTTCAAAGTGTATGGATAGTGGGTACATACCTCAATATCATCAAAGCCATCTATGAAAAACCCACTGCAAATAACATTCTCAATGGAGAAAAACAGAGCTTTTCCGTTAAGGTCAGGAACATGGCAGAGATGTCGATTATCACCACTGCTATTCAACACAGTACTAGAAGTCCTAGCCTCAGCAATCAGACAACAAAAAGAAATTAAAGGCATCCAAATCAGCAAAGAAGTCAAACTATCACCCTTTGCTGATGACATGATACTTTATGTAGAAAAACTAAAAGAATCTGCTCCAAATCTGCTGGAACTTGTAGAGGAATTCAGTAAGTGTCTGGATATAAAATCAATGCACAGAAATCAGTTGCATGTCTATACAGCAACAACAGGAGAGAGGAAAGAGAAATTAAGGAGTCAGTCCCATTTACAACTGCACCCAAAACCTTAAGATACCTGGGAATAAACCTATCCAAAGAGGCAAAGAATCGGTACTCAGAAAACTATAAAGTACTCATGAAAGAAATTGAGGAAGACACAAGGAAATGAAAAAAATGTTCCATGCTCATGGGTTGGAAGAACAAATATTGTGAAAATGTCTATGCTACCTAAAGCAATATACATGTTTAATGAAATCCCTATCAAAATACCATCAACTTCTTTCAAAGAAATGGAACAAATAATCCTAAAATTTATATGGAACCAGTGAAGACCTCAAATAGCCAGAAGAATGTTGAAAAAGTAAACCAAAGTTGGTGTCATCGATTCCAGACTTCAAGCTCTATTACAAAGCTGTCATCATCAAGACAGTATGGTACTGGCACAAAAACAGACTCATAGATCAGTAGAACTGAATAGAGAGCCCAGAAATAGATCCTTAACTCAATGGTCAACTAATCTTCAACAAAGCAGGAAAGAATGTCCAATGGAAAAAAGACAGCCTCTTCAACAAATGGTGTTGGGAATATTGGAAAGCCACATGCAGAAAAATGAAACTGGACCATTCCCTTACACCACAGATGAAAACAGACTCAAAATGGATGAAAGACTTCAATGTTAGAAAGGAACCCATCAAAATCCTTGAGGAGAACACAGGCAGCAACCTCTTCGACTTCAGCCACAGCAACTTCTTCCCAGAAACATCATCAAAGGCAAGGGAAGCAAGGGCAAAAATGAACTATTCGGACTTCATCAAGATCAAAAGCTTTTGCACAGCAAAGGAAACAGTTAACAAAACCAAAAGACAACTGACAGAATGGGAAAAGATACTTGCAAATGACATATGAGACAAAGGGCTAGTATCCAAAATCTATAAAGAACTTATCAAACTCAACACCCAAAGAACAAAGAATCCAGTCAAGATATAGGCAGAAGACATGAACAGACATTTCTGCAAAGACGACATCCAAATGGCCAACAGACACATGAAAAAGTACTCAATGTCACTCAGCATCAGGGAAATACAAATCAAAACCACAATGAGATACCACCTCACACCAGTCAGAATGGCTAAAACTAACAAATCAGGAAACAACAGATATTGGCAAAGATGCAGAGAAAAGGGAACCTTCCTACACTGTTGGTGGGAATGCAAGCTGGTGCAACCACTCTGGAAAACAGCATGGAGGTTCCTCAAAAAGTTGAAAATAGAGCTACCTTATGACCCAGGAATCGCACTACTTGGTATTTACCCTAAAAATACAAACATGATCTGAAGGGGCCCATGCACCTGAATATTTATAGCAGCAATGTCCACAATAGCCAAACTATGGAAGGAACTTAGATATTTACCAACAGATGACTGATAAAGAAGAAGTGGTATATATATACAATGGAATACTATGCAGACATCAAAAGAAATGAAATCTTGCCATTTGCGACGACGTGGATGGAACTAGAGGGTATTATGCTGAGCAAAATAAGTCAGTCAGAGAAAGACAATTATCATATGATCTCCCTGATATGAAGTTGAGAATCAATGTGGGGTATGGGGGGGTAAAAAAGGAATAAGTGATACAAGATGGGATCGGGAGGGAGACAAACCATAAAAGACTCTTAATCTCACAAAACAAACTGACGGTTGCTGGGGGGAGTGGGTAGGGAGACGGTGGTTGGGTTATGGACATTAAGGAGGGTGTGTTTTATGGTGAGTGCTGTGAAGTGTATAAACCTGGCAATTACAGACCTTTACCCCTGGGGCTAATTATACATTATATGTTAATAAAAATATTTAAAAAATTAAAAATAACTACATAAATGAATGGAATCTTTCAAACTGAAGGTAAAAGAAATTGTATATAAAAATGTAATCTTTGATTATGTACTATGTAATTGTATATAAACAATGCAGTCTAAAGCATAAAAACAATATTTTTTTTCCTTCAGGGATACATGTTAACAGTTATTCTATTCTATTCTGTCAGAGGGAGAGAGAGAGCACACAGGCAGGGGGAGTGGCAGGCAAAGGGAGAAGCAGGCTCCCCGGTGAGCAAGGAGCCCAATGCAGGACTTGATTCTAGGACCCTGGGATCATGACCTGAGCCAAAGGTAGATGCTTAAATAAATGAGCCACCCAGGCATCACACATGGCAACAAGTCTGATGGTGCTATAATGTGTATGGGAATTGAACCCTTAAGCGAATGGATAGCAGAAGGTGAAAATTGGGTTTTTCACTTTTGGAATGGGCATTTACATGTAATTATGAGGATGAAACTATAAAGACCCATGATAGCCAAAACTGTAGCCATTTAAAGAACAAAGTAATACATTAGTACTGTATTAGAATTCAAAATATAAAATAAATATCTACTTCTGGATACATACTCAAAAGAACTGCAAGCAGGGTCTTGAAGAGATACTTGTACAGTCATGTCCATAGCAGCATTACTCATAATAGCCAAAAAGTAAAAGCAAGCTAAGTGCCCATTTATAGATGAATGGGTAAGCCAAATGTGGTATATATATCCAAATGAATATTTTTCAGCTTTAAAAGGGAAATTGTAAACTATGCTACAACCTAAATGAAACTTGAGGGTATTATGCCAGATGAAATAAACCCACTGCCAAAAGATAAATTCTGTACAATTCCGTTTATATGAGGTACTGACAGTACTCAATTCAGAGATAGTAGCAAGGTGTTGCTGGGGCAACAATTAAACATTTAAAAATTCATGGGGAGAAATTCAATATAGTAGTCATATTCAGAGAGAAAGTAAAATGGTCATTGCTAGGCAACAATTAAACATTTCAAAATTTGAAAAACTGATAATTGGCCAAAATTTCATAAAATCAGTCATATACTTCTATATCAGTAAACTTTAAAAAATAAAATTAAATAAAAATAATGCTATTTATAATTATCACACAATTTTAAGGAAATTAGAAATGCACCTAATAAAACTTATGCAAAGTTGTTATGTTAAAAATATTTAAATCTATTAAAAGATACCTAGATATACAAAGGAGTATATTTAATACAGATGAATCTTAGAAATTTAATTTTCTTTGAAGAATGTAACTTCTAAAATACTACACAGTGATACCCTTTATCTAGAATTTGTTTTAAAAAAGCACATCTGAATAACATGTTACTTAAAGACAAGTGTAATATTTTTCAAAAGAAATCATGAATGCTCAATTCAAAGTCTGGTGTTTATGGATTAGAGGGTAGGAAGACAGGCAAATGGAGCAGAACATAAGTGGATGCAAAGTACAGGCAATGCTCTACTTTTTTTGTTCAATGATGGACTCACAGCTATATATTTTAAAGAAAAAAAATTAAAAAAAAGAAAGCAAGCCAAACCAATGTGCCAACAATGTATGACTTTACAGCAGCCACTCTTTAATTTTCAATGGAAAAATTGGACTTGGGAGTTCAAACAGTTAACTTATAAGAAGAAATCTTTCATTTGATATTATTTAGGAAGAAAAGCTGAAATATAAATGAATTATATGAAATATAAATGCACTCAGAGGGGAGAAAATGATAGGATTCCTCCTTTCTGTGATTCTCTGGATGTATGATTATGGAATTACGAGCATACAGTGCATGTGGGTTCAGTTTACTCCTCCATTTTACCAGCCACCACAAGGTGGAATCAGTCTCTCCAAGGACCTGCTTCAGTTGACTTTATTAGAAGTTGTTTAGGTATCATCTTTCTTGGCACATGACCAGCCAGGAGGGAGTGCATCAAATTTCACTTCACTGCTATTACTCTAGTTGCATTCTGAATTTTTATGCTCTCATACATCATTTTGAGCATGATCGTTTTGTGTAAATTTGATCTAGAAGTAAGTTAAGAATAGCAGTGTTTAAGATGATATAGTGGAGTACCTAGATAGAAAAGACCCTAAAACATGGGCCAGCTGATGCAGTCAGATACTCCTTAGATCATTTTAAAATTGGCATTTGAGTTTCCAAAAAGGCAGTTAAGTTAAATAACAAATTTATTCAGCTCTAATGAATATTTGATTGGTTTTCAGAGATAATTGCCCTCTATCAGGGTCATAGCATTAACATGAAAATTAGTCATTATCTTCTCCAAGAGAATTGGAAAAATATCCTTATTAAAGCTTTTGAAAGAGCTTTTCAATGAAATAACTTTGCATATTGTTGGCATGTTATAATCATTTAAAAATGTCTCTTCAAACCTCATTTATGTATTTATTCAAAATCATATTTTTAAGTTCACATAAAATGTCTTCAGAAGCATAGCGATAATAAATATTTTTCTGGTAGTGGTATAGGAAAATAAGAAAGAAAATAAATAGACCATTTTATCTTTTCTGTTGTTTATCCATTACCTATTATCAGTTGTTCACAATTAGCCGTTCTTAATAAAGTTCAATTAAAAAAAAGTTCAATAAATATAATATTTTGGGGAAGGTAATTTTAAAAATGAAGTCATACATTTTTAAGATGTGATATTTAAACAAATAAGCAGACAGCTTTTGATAGGGTATTACTGAAAAGATATAGATGACTAAAAGAAATAGGTATCACTGTTTAATCTGATCATGGATTATGAAAACTACATAAAATACTTATCTCACCAGTAAAGTTAATAGGCTAGAGTTCTACCTCAAACTATAGCAGAAAAAATCTCCAACCGAGGCACAAAGAATGGAGGAGTTTGGGGGAATCATTTGTCTAAAATACATTTTGTCTAATATTCCTTGAGTAAAATGACTGTACATTCTAGAAATAGAATGCCTGAAAACTTTCAAAAGAGCTCTGGCATAAGAATAAAACTATGGTATTTCCACATGGGCTTTGCTAGGGAAATACTTCAATGTAACAGAAAGAAAAGTCTGAAAGTTTGACTTTGAAAGCTGGTAGCTGATGGTAGTGTGTAAACTGTTAAGACACAGATAATAAAGGAAAAATTAGGCCATTTAGATAAAAAACAAACAAACAAAACCCCACAAAAACCTACGGTCCGAAGGGATAAAATAACTATTAAAATAATGACAAACAGAGAGTAGCACTCAATAGCATGAAATACATGAGGGTGAATTGAAATTATAATACATTTTACTAGTGACTTACTGTAGGATTATAAAATTTAGGCATCGAAGAGTGATAATATTTTCTTTACTTAAATGTGCTACCATAAAATCTCCACCTATTTTTTATGACATACCTTTTTTTTTTTTAAAGATTTTATTTGACCTGGAGAGAGAGAGAGAGGGAATACAAGCAGGGGGAGTGGGAGAGTGAGAAGCAGCCTTCCCCCTGAGCAGTGAGCTCGATGTGGGGCTCAATCCCAGGACCCAGGGATCATGAGCCAAAGACAGATGCTTAAAGACTGAGCCACCTAGGTGCCCTCTTTATGACACATCTTAAATATTATTTATCATTTATGACATAGCATAAATACCTTCTCCTCCATTCTCCCAAGAAAAACTAGCCTTAGCTATTTCTCTTCTCTTTGTTCTCTGTTTTCAGGTTGATAAAGCATTTATCACATTGATACCAGTATCATATTTCAGATGTTCTAAATGCATATTTTTCTATGTTCTAATACCTCTGAAATCTGGAAGTGTGTTATAATTAACAAGATAAGAGAGGATTAGCTCAGTTTTAATTGACAGTATTTTTTTCTTTCTTAAGAGTATGTAAAATAATTGTTATAATCCATGGCAATTTAGGAATGCTGAAATACAGTGATAAATATCTTTGCCAGAAGATAGTGGGTCCTCAAGTGCAAGATTAATTTTAATCTTTTATGTTTCTCAGAGTCCCAAAGAGGGCCTGCCATAAAATAGTTGAGCAATAAATGGTTAAATCATGGTACCTATTATTATCAGTCTGATAATTATTGTTCCATTATAAATAACAAGCCCTCAAAACTTTTAAAGAACATATAGCTGGAATTTAAATAAAAACTTGAAACAACAAAAAAAGCATACGAAGTTTAAAAAAAAGAATGTATCCTCAAAAATGATGAAATAGAAGCAATAACATACGTTCCTCAAGTATAAATTATTTACAATAGGAAGAAAATGATGCTTCTTTCAATACATGCATAATGACAAGATGGCAGGTTCATATAAATTAGGGAGAAACAGTATAACTTTATAAAAACTGTCAATAGCTTTCCAAAGTAGTTGCCCCATTTTCAAGACTCACCAGCAAGACAGTTCCTTCACATTTTCTCTAGGAATTATTTCTGTCTGTATTATTTTTTTCCTATTTATCCTAATGCTTTTAGTTTAAACCATTCCTGTATGTGTGTGGTGTTATCACAGTGCAGCCTTAATTAGCACCTCCTGAGGAGTAATGAGTTTAAGCAATTTTTATGTGTTTATTATACATAGATCTTGTTTTGTAAAGTGTTTGCTTACATTTTGACCATTTTAAATTGGATTCTTATTATTGAGTTGTAAGGGTTATATATATCTATATAGATCTATATATAAACATTCTGTATATATATAAAACTTTTAGATCTGTGTGTTTTAAATATTTAATCTAATTCTGTGGCTTGCCTTTTTGCTTTCTTAAAATTAATTTTGAAGAGCTAAAGTTTTAACTTTAATAAAGTCAAGTATTATTTTGATACTGTAAGTAATTATTTTATAAAGCAGTGCTACACAATAGAAACATTGTGACTTACATGATTTCACTAGGATAGTATTATTATGGTGAACCTAGATACTTTTTGAGAAAAATCAGTGAGAATTTAAAAATCTTAAAAACCAACTAAGTAATGAACTTTATAAAGCACTTGTGGATTAAAATATTCTGTGTTAATGAAACTTTACTATTCACATATGTAAACTTATAAAAAAAGATGTTACTTTTAAATAACTAATTGATTAACCTAAGTTTTGAAAATAATTGCTTTTAATTAATTTAATTTGTATTTATTTTGGGGCATAATATTAATTTCCTACTCTCTTAAAGGTATGGCATACATTAAATGTCTACTGTATTATTCTTTCTTTTTACAATCTCTCCTGTATTTTGATAGCCTATCAAAAATATGTTATCAAAAATTTTTAAATACCAGAGAATGTATATGTACATCAACACTGGTAAGATTTTGTATACAAAATACACCGTTTGCTATAATTTGTCATGATTTTTTTTGTTTTGACAACACAAAATGTTGGCCCAGTTCATTTGTTGGAATATTGTCTGTCTTCATTTTCTCTAATTAGGCAGTCTATAATATGTCTTGACATATTATATCTATTTTAGTTAGAGCTATTTCCATTTCTCTTTTATCATTTATAAATAGGTCTCACATTATTATTTATGCTAATACTAAATTTTAATCCCATATTCAACTGTATTTCTAGTTTTAGTTTTCAACACATTATGTATGGGATAACTTTGCATCTTATTTCTTTTAAAATCAAATATAAATTATAAGCTTATATAAAAATCTGCATTTTTTAGTGCTATCATACCTTACCATACTTCCAGCACTCTGTCCCATGAATGTGTTCAATCAGATGGCCCTGGGGAGCTGTGGATCTTGGGCAGATCAGGTCATCTTGGGGCACAGTGGCCAGACCTCAGTCACAAGGACATGGCCTGGAGAGTAGATCACTCCCATTGGCCTGTAATTGTTTGATGAGATTACTTTAATTTGAGTAGGAAGAAGGGTGCTGATATACTGATCGTTAGTGACACTTTGACTCAGAGTTCAGGGCTCTGGGATATCTATGATCCATCACCCAAGCTTTGGCTTAAGACTGTGTATGACTGACCATATATCAACTTTCTCTAGTCAATGTTTCCACGATGGCTCTCAGACTGGCAATTTGATAATAAGGAACACAAAGAGATGATTCCTAGACCTAAACATGAGGAAATGGTCCTGGGCTTTATGAAGAGGTTTTGTATGTACTGGTGAGACAGTAAGTACTTAAATACCCTTCTCTATCAATTATTGTAAATAATTATTGATAAACCACCATAACAGACCCACTAATTCTATATTTAAGTCAAACTATGTGGGTAGAGTCTACTTACGAATATATATTTTATGTATGTATTTGTCTAGGGTCATCCATATACTCTAGTGCCCTAGTGACAAGCCAAACTATATATACATGTATAGATAACTAGCTTTCTATTTCAGTTTGGTTGTGCTTATAACTGTAACATGAAAATTATCTTTTGTATTAAAAGTCCATTTTTTCATAAAAGCCTAGAACACATATGTATAATACAGATACAGCACATGCATAACACAAATGACCACCAAATCTGTACTTTTGCTTTGCTTTAATTTGGTAAATAATGAAGTGGCATTCCCACATTTTGTATATTCCTTTATAATACATGGATTCTCTATTACACCACAGTTAAATTTGATGTGACTGAATATTTTCAAAAAATATTATATAATAGTGAAACAATCCAATAATAGGTATTATTGATCAGATATTTAAATAAAAATAAAATCATATAATTATATAAATTGCTGCTAATTTGTGTAATGTTACCCTTAAATCTCCTTGATTATTGAGAGTGGTGCCAACATAATATTTGGCCAGGGTTATCAAAATAGGCAGAAGCACAGCCAGGAAAATTAGCATGGACCATAGGCCTAGTGAAACTGAATTGGTTTTCTTCTTCAGATACAAATTGAAACTAAGAATGAATGCAAACCACTGTCACCTCTTGATTGCTTTTACAATTATATCAACCTAAATTGTGTATTTTTCTTCCGGAAATTTATCTCTATGCACTAAAATATAGAAACCAAACCATATGCAATTAGTGAATTTACATGAAAATATGCAGTTTTTATTTATTTATTTTTTTTGCAAAATTACCTTTGAAGGAAAAATATATTGATAGAATTAAAAATGACATTGCTTCCAAAACGACTTCCAGTTTTGGGAAAAACTGCATCATTGGCCTGCATCATTGGCAATGTATGTTTTCTCCCATTTTGTTGTGTAGTACATGCAATTTTAGTCAACTCAACTTACAACCATTATTCTTTTTGTGCATTATTTAAACTAACATTTTTTTTAAGATTTTTATTTTTTAATTGAGACAGAGAGCACAAGCAGATGGAGCTGCAGAGGGAGAGGGGGAAACAGACACCCCTCTGAGCAGGGAGCCCAATACGGCACTCAATCCCAGGATCCTGGAATCATGACCTGAGCCGAAGGCAGATGCTTAACTGACTGAGCCACCCAGGCACCCCCACATTGTTTTGCTGCGTGTAGCTTTATAAGTTATCTTGAAATTGGGTAGTATTTTGGTCTTGTCATGAAAAAGTTTTGCTACTCTGGTCTTATTCTTGATATTAGTTAATAGGCTTTTTTTCTCTTTCTGATAGATTTGCAAGAGTTTATTAATGTTACTAATCAGAGCAATGAACAAACATTTGGTATTATAGATTTTAATATATTTTCCTATTTCATTGATTTTAACACTTTATAAATTTATCCTGCTTGTTTTTTATTTAATTTTGTATCTTATTTTGAAATGTAAAGACTTGAGGTAGTTGATTTGAGACCTTTCCTTTTTTCTAACATAAAAATTTAGAGCTATTAACTCCCCTAAATGGATTGTTACATGTGTATTTCACAAATATTAAAATACTATGTTTCACTTTCATTCAGTTTAAATATTTCTAATTTTTTTTTCTATTAATCTATTTAGTATTTAGAACTGGACTTTTTAGTATCAACATGTTTTGAGTCAAATACCTTTTAGTTATTGATTTATAATTTATTTTGGTTTGAGAATATATTTTGTATTATATACAGAGTATGTGGTATGAAGATAAATTCTATAAAGTTTAAAGAATATGTATTCTACTGTTTTCATGGAAATGTTTTATTTAAAGTGGTTATTTCAAGTTGGTTTTCAGCATTAAGACTTTTACAAACTTACTCATATTCTACTGACTTATTTATCAGTATGTGAAAATGTGTTGACCTCTGAATTAGATTATGAATATATTATTTTATCATCTATTTTTAATGTTTGCTATTAAAAGTACATAAACAGGGACACCTGGGTGACTCAGTTGGTTAAGCTTCTGCCATTGGCTTGGGTCATGATCCCAGGGTACTGGGATGGAGTCCCTCATCAGGCTCATTGGTCAGCAGGGAGTCTGCTTCTCTCTCTTTCTGCCTGCCACTCCCCCTGCTTGTGCTCTCTCTCTCTGACAAATAAATAAAATCTTTAAAAAAGGTACATAAACATTAATTTTTAAATATCCTGTTGATGGAATAATAGAAAAATTAGGGTCAATTTTAAACTCTGATTAATAATGAAGAACATATAAAAACCTGTGGGAAATATATCTTTTAATCTTTAAGATAATGGAAAATGGTGAAAGAAAGAGAACATATCTATGATAAGGAAACCATTTAAAGTAAAAATTAGTACTTAATCCTAAGCAATATCTGTGGAGCTGTGGAAACAAGATTTGTGGCAGATCCAGACAAATAGCTCTGAAATGTTTGTAATGTAGATAAATATTTGAGCATGAATGATAGAGGAGGCTCAAGTTATCAGTCTGGTGGACTGAAACATTGTCTCAGTAGCAGATGGGGCTTTCATAGATAGTTGTTTTCTGAATGAAATATCATATTACAGTTAATGTCATGGCTGATGCAGTTCACTTGGAATCTTTTAATGAAAAAAAAAAGAAGAGAAAAATAAACAAAAAAAGCAAACCGCTCTTTGAGACTTTAACTGAAAATTTCTGAAAATATGAAAGGGAATATTCTTATAAGCATAGGGAACTCATAAGGTATGTGGCACTAAAGTGCAGTGTTGGGGCTGATGTAGAGCATGAAATCATCCATAATACCTGGCTTGCAAAAATGTACCACAGAAGCCATTGGAGACTATGGAAGGTTCTGGCGAAGGGCATAGGTCTTTGGAATGCTGGGGCCTGCTGACCACTCTGCCAGAGGAATGCCATGGGAAGTTGCCCTCCCCAAGCTTTCTTGGCCTAAATAGCCACCCTGGATCTAAGAGCTGTATGCATTGTCCCTTAGGCTATTTTTAGCAGAACTCAGAGAACATACAGATTAGCATATTCCCATAAACAGATCCTCCTAGTTCCAGTAAGACCCCTTGTCAGACATCTTGTGCTTGAGAAACAGTGGTAAGGATTTGTGATGATCCTGAAGGACCGATAAAAGTGGGAGCAAAGAAGACCAAAGGGTCTTCCTCTTTAAGCACTGACCTCCTTGCCTTCTCTCTTTCACAGCAAATTTTGAAGTAATCTTTCATCTGTCAATACAGGGATTGCTGGCCATTCCCAGCAGTGCAGTATTTTCATGAATTTGCAAACTCTTTTAAAAAAATGCATCTGGGGGCACCTGGGTGGCTCAGAGGGTTAAAGCCTCTGCCTTCGGCTCAGGTCAAGATCCCAGGGTCCTGGGATCAAGCCCTGGGTCCGGCTCTCTGCTCAGCAGGGAGCCTGCTTCCCTTCCTCTCTCTCTGCCTGCCTGTCTGCCTACTTGTGATCTCTATCTGTCAAATAAATAAAATCTTTAAAAAGAAATGCATCTGTAAGCCATTCATATAGAAATTAATCATTTTTTGAAACCTAAGAACAATTTTGTTCTTATAATATATGCCATGTCACACTTCATTGAAACTAGTACTTTACAAGTGATTAGAGAATTAATGCAAATATACTCAAGACGAGTTACTCAGTAACACATGGCCCCTTTTAGTTGATTACTTAATTATATTTGGGAGAGACAGATGTTTCTCAATGGCTCCCTCTGAAATAGGATGTTGTTTTTGGCTTGATGTTTTTAGATCCATTTACTACTGAGTAATTTGATAGGTTTTGTATTTAAGGTGGTAGTTTCAACATATGTAATATTTTTATAATAAATACCTAAATGCAAACATTAAAGTGAATAATCTATGACAGTAATGAAACACCCTACTAATGTTTAAAATAGCAAAAACAATTAGTTAAGTGATTATGGCTCCTAACATTGTTAAGGGAAAGAGAGAGAATATATATGTGTGTGTATGTGTATATAGAAACTAATGTTATTTAACAACATATTCAAGTAACGATATCCAGAATCTTGTATAATTTAAAAGGTAAAATATTTCAAGTTATTGTTGATATTTAACTTTTCAAAATTAATATTTTAGCTTAAAACACGTACAAATGAAAACACAAACAGTATTTATAAAGACCTTAACAAGCATCTCACCAAAGGTGACAATAGTCACTCCTCACAAAATGTTGAGGATATGAAGACTCATGAATATTTAAATGAAAGATGCTATATGTGAAATTCTATAATCATTGTTGTAGAACTCAACTGTAAATGTATATACAAATATTCTAAATATGGTAGTATATTTGTAGATATTGTGTGTTATACATACATTTCTAAAATACAATCTCTCTTTATATCATTTGGTTTCATCATTATTAATGAGATAGCACATAGTCATAGTAGTAGCTTCCTCTAATTTGTCATTTTCTCATTACCATACTCAATCATTGCTTTCATAAGAGCAAATGATTGTTTGCTTTTTCTTTTTCTGTCATTCTACTTTTAAAAACTTCTGGCTTCCTAGTACTTAGCAAAGTACTATAAACCTTGGGATCCTGCTTCCTATCGTTAATTAGTAAATTAAACTTTGGAGTTAGAACTGTTATATTCTGCAATGTTAATAAGAAATCTATTAAAAAGAATTCATGTCATCTAGTCTTGTATAAGGCTCTTATTAGGCCGATAAAAAATTATATAATGAAAAGCTGGAATTAAGCATTATTTTATGAAAAGACCATCTGCATTAAAAAAAAATACCCTTATCTGATACCTCCCAATATCCTAAATTCTGAACTTCAAAATGATTTACTTTCTTTTTGTTGAATCTGATTAATTAGGCTCACTAATAACAATTTATATGGGATATATTGTTACTAATAGGGGATTATATATTCTATAAACACAAAGATCTCAAATAATAATAAAATTAATACCAACTGAATAGACACTAAAAGTTGTAAGAAAAATTATTCAAAGGTGGAATCCAAGGACATTATCTTCCAGTGATTAAATTTATCTGTTTATCTCATGAACACAAGGACAATATGTATTACTTCAAATTTGTGTCTTATTTAATGATTTAATAAATTGTAATTTTTAATCTTTCTTAATTTTTTCTAACTTTATATATTATGTAAACTATATTGGATAAAATAAAATCACAGATAAGTTTTATTATCACAAGCAAACATATATCACCATATATATCACCATATATTTAGAAGATTTAGGAATAATTTACACTAAATAAGAAGCAAATTTATAATGATAGAAGGAGCTATTTATAAACTTAAAATTGTCATCGAGCATACACTTCCTTGTTAGATAGAGAAGAGACCCAGAGATATTTAGAATTTTTTCCAAAATCTTCTAAATTTGGCAAATCCAAAGGTCATTTGAATTTTCCAAGCTCATGTTAATGCATGCTGAACTAATAAACTATAATTTTGGTCCTTAATTTCATACCACTTCTCTTCTACAAGGTGGAGAGAGAGAGAGTAAGAGAGTGATAAAGGGACAAATAGAGAAAAAGAAACAGAGAATGTGATAAATACATTGATATTCCATATATATGGAAGTTGTGGTGTACACACGTATACATGTATGTATGTTCAGTGACAGAAGAAAAAAAGAGGGAAACAGACACTTTCATAGAACCTTAAAGATTCAATACAGGGAATCAGCTACAAAATTATCAATTTTCATTAGATGCTTAACTTAGATTAGATTTTTGTTTAAATGGAATTCATTTTCTAGAAGTGACTTTGAGGAAAAAATTGTAGTATACCGTTAAGTTGTACTAGCTAATTATTGCCAAGACCAAAGTCTAGAAGCTTTACCCTTATGTTTTAATTTAGGAGTTTTACAGTTTCAGGTATTTTATTTAAGCCTTTAATTTATTTTGAGTTGATTTTGAGTGTAAGATGAGTTGAAGGTAAGAGTCCACTTTAATTCTTTTGCATGTGGATATCCAGTTGTCACAACACCATTTGTTGAAGAAACTAGACGTCCCTGTTGTGTAGCCTTGGCAGCCATATGAAAGATTTTTTTTTTTTCTTTAAAGACTTTATTTGTGAGAGAGAGAAAGCACAAGCAGGGAGAGCAGCAGGCAGAGCAGCAGAGGGAGAAGCAAGCTCCCTCTGAGCAAGGAACTTGATGAGGGACTTGATTCTAGGACCCTGGGATCATGTCCTGAGCCAAAGGCAGCCACTTAACCGACTGAGCCACCCAGGTGTCCCTGAACAATTTTTTGACCATATAAGTGAGGGTTTATTTCTGGGCTCTCCATTTTGTCTCATTGGTATATATGACTATATTTATATCAGTACCATAATGTTTAGATTATGGTAGCTTTGTAACATACTATGAAATCAAGAAGTATGATGCATCCAGATTTGTTCACAAAAACAAAAATAGATATAATATATAAATAATAGACATATATAAATCTGAAAACCTTCTGCATAGCAAGGGAATAATCAACAAATAAAAAGACAATCTACAAAAAGGAGAAAAAATATTGCAAACCTTTTATCTGATAAGGGGTTGATATCCAAAATATAAAGGAACTCCTAGAACACAATATAAAAAAAAAAATAGTATGATTTAAAAATGGGCAAAGGACTTGAATAGAAATTTCTCCTAAGAAGACATATAAATGGCCAACAAGTATATTGAAAAGGTGCTCCATATTACTAGTTATCAGAGAAATGAAAATCAATACCACAATGAGATATCACCTCATACCTATTAAGATGGCTTTATTGTTAAAAAAATTATGTGTTAGTAAGAATGTGGAGAAATTAGAACTCTTATACCTAATGGAAATGTAAAATGGTAAAGGAACTACAGGAAACAGTATGGAGGTTCATCCCAAATATTTTAATTACAATTAGTATATGATCCAGCAATCACTTCTACATATACATGCAAAAGAATTAAAATTAGGATTGTGAAGAGATATCTGCACCTCTATATTCACTGTAGCATTATTCACAATACCCAAGATATGGCAACAACCCAAGTATCCACTGATGGATGAATGAATTAAGGAAATATGAGATATACACATAATGAACTTTTATTCACCCACTGAAAGAAATCCTGCTATTACAACAGCATGGATGAAGCTGAAGTATATTATTCTAAGTGAAATAAGCAGTCACAAAAGAAAAAATACTGCATGATTCCACTTATATGAGGTATGCAAAATAGCCAAAGTCATCCAGGCAGAGAGTAGAATGATGGTTGTCATGGGCTAAATAAAAGAGGAAAAGGAGGACTTATTGTAAATGGATATAAGGTTTCAGTTACACAAAATGAAATTCTGGAGATCTGTACCACAGTAGATATATCTTTGTAGTAATAATTGAATCTGAACACTTAAATGTTCTATGACAAGCATGTTGAATTAGAGCAAAGCTAATTTCTATTTTTCTGTATTTTTTCAGTTGAAATTTTTCAGAAGAATATTTACTAATAATTCACTCTCTTTAAAATAGGTTATTAAAGGACATGTTATAAATGACAAGGGTGAGGATAAAGCAAACATGAAGGTACTGGTGACTTTACTGGTGGTAAGTTATTTTTTGAATGAATGATGAAAAACTCCACTAAAAAACTCCACAGATTAATAAAAGAAACTACTGAAATTTTGAAAAATGAAAGTTCTACATTAAAGTGAAAAATCTCATAGTTTTAAGAAAATTTCTAAAACTGAGGTACTTTCTACTGTTTCAAAGAATAATGTATGTTATGAAAAGATGGCACCATTAGTAAGCAGTTATCATATATAATTTTGAAAAATTAAATTACCTGTGGAATGGGCACTTTCACATGTATTGAAGGAATTTACAGGCTTCAAATTAAAACTGTAAAAAGAAATCAGTTAAAAAGAAGAGTAAATGTGACTTTTTGTTATTAAATATAAATGCTATTTTAAGTATACTTTGTAAGATAAAAATTAAAAAAAGCAAAAGTTATGAAAATTGTAGCACACCATTTAAAATAAACTGACTATTGTAAGTTTGGGTTTAAATTATAGTCTACGATAAATAATGATGTACCCACAATTCATAGTTAAGTATATAATACAAAAAGATATTTTATCTTTAATTTATAAATAGAATGTTATTTCTGCTAAAAAATTCTTTCAGGAAAGTGTTTCTTTTTTATCTTATAAGTTAAGTTAATCTTTATATTATAAATATGTTTTCATGTCACTGAGTAAACAGGCTCTAAATAAAACATACACACAATTTAGAAACATCATTTTAGCAATTGGAATAGATATTACTATCTCTTTGGTTTTCTCACATTAAAAAATAAAGTACTTTCCTCCAAGGTCAGAGCACTCTTGATGGTGATGTGATATGTGTTGTTACCAAAACGATAATATTATTTCATTATTAATGGCCTCATGTGTATGTATCATAATCATTTAATCAATCATCTACTTTTTGTATGCTTTCTAATACTGTAAGAAACACTCGGAATCCCCTCTTTTTTACATATCATGCTATTCCTTTGCTATTGTCTGCCTAGGATAGAGCCAAGGTAATGAGATTGCAATTTCAAAGTTTAGGCACATTTTATAGTCTTAAAAACTTTGAAAAAATCACTATTCTGAAATGTTAAACAAGTTATACTCCCATTATCAGTTTATAAGCATGCCAGTTTCTTATGACCCATGACTACACAGGCTTTACAGGTTAGGAAAGTATAATTATATATATATATGTATATATATATATATATATGGATATGGAAGATTATGGCATGAACAAAACTAGAAAAATTATTACAGATAATTAATTCTCATAGATTTTGACAGAATTCAATTTAAAAATTTTTTATTGTGTTATGTTATTTCTGTATCCATATAGATAGATTACTTTCTCATTTTCTCAGATTGGGATTATATTATATTTAGGTATGTATATATTTCATAGTCTCATTATACAAATAGAACAGAAATTGTTAAAAAAGAACATTGATAAGATTTTGCTATTCGTTAATCTGAAAGATAAAACCATCTTATTTTCAAAATTGGTATTTTCAAATTTCTGAATAAAAGATTATGCAGTATAAATAATATATGGGGCACTGCAAGAAGGTTGGGCTTTGGACTCAAAACTTAGCTTGAATTCTGCTCAGCCAGAGACCCATTTGGTAAATATGACCAAGTTGCTTAAGTTCACTGAAGTCTCAATTTCTTTATCTGTACATTGGGAATAATACTAACTACCTCATCAATTTATGTAAATGCCAAATATAAAAAGTTGTCTAAAATTATTAGCATATTGCCTATACATAGCAACCATGTCCTTAAATTTTAGCACTTCTTATAATTCCTATTACTATTATCTTTGTTTTTAATTTTATTGTGCCAATAAATTATTCTTAATTCCATTTTAGAGTGGTTACTATATACAACATATTACATATGAAAAGATGGATATTAGGATAATAAAATATTTTTGCTCTTAATATGTGCTTGAAGAAATGTAGAAAGCATACTGGTATGAGTATCTCATGATTTCTCAGAATAATAAATTTAGAAAAATCATAAATTTTAAATCCTTTATTTTCTTCCTTAATATCCTCCATTTCATGGCCCAATCTAGCTCATAAAATTGCTTCAAGGCATGTAATACTGTAATTTTAAAAGTTTGTAACTGCAAGTGGAACCAAAGTTATAAAGGAATTCAGACACATGATTCAATTTTATTTATGTGAGACTTTGGTACGTGTGTGTGTGTGTGTGTGTGTGTGTGTATGTTTTCTTTAGAAAATAAAGCAGTGAATGGGGCGATGAACTGCCAAGCTTAAGAGAAGCCTAAAAGAAGCAGTGGGAAACCATGTAGACATCTGGAAATGTCATTTCCAGCAGGGGCTACAGCAGGATAAAGGCCCTATAGTGAGAGCATGCCTGGCATGTTAGAGAAGTATGAAGAGGCCAGAGTAGCTGGGATCTACTGAAAGAGGGGAGAGCCTTAGAAAATTAAGGCAAAGTAATAACAGAAGGAATGGCTTGCACTTACTCTGAGTGAGATGGGAAGCCATTAGGTGTCTTTTACCAGAATAGTGATATTATCTGACCTAATTTTGGGAAAAACCACTCTCTTGCTGCATTGAAAGTAGCCAAGTGCAAGATGGGAGTGGCAGCAAGAGCATAAAGAGGAAGATTTTCTAGGAGGCTCTTGCAATAGCTCAGCCTTGGCTCAAAATATTAGTTATGAAAGTGTTACGTTAAAAAAAATGATGTTGAAGTTACACCTGACACAGTTTGCTAGACATATTGTGAAAGAAAGAAGGAAAGAGAACAATCAAGGATGAGTTCACAGTTTTCTCCCTAAGCACCTGGAAGAATTGTGTTGCAGTTTTCTGGAATGGGAAAACAATACAGGGAGCATGTTTGGATGAAAGATGAATAATTTGGTTTGGACAAATTAGATTGAATATTCAATAGACGACAAGTAGACATGGTACATGGCTTTGAAGTTCAAAGGACATGCAGGTTAGAGATCTAATCTGAGAAACATGAGCATGACGTCACCAAAAGGGTAAATACAATAAAAAAGAAATAGGCTCAAGAAATAAGCTCTGCTTCACACCAACATAAGCATTGATGAGATGAAGAGAAACAAGCAAGGGAAACTTAAAAGGATTAACTACTGGGTTAGGAGAATAACAAAAAGGGAGAGAAGAAAATTATATCAGGGCAATATTCCCTTCATTTTACATAAGAGGAAACATAATGTTACAAAAATTAATATACGAGTCTCACATGAACTATTTTAATTAATGTTTAATACTAGCTTATATAACATGAAATAATTTCTAGTTTATTACCACCAAATATTATTGATATTCTAAAGGAAATATAACTGAAAATGAACTGGAATAAATAATAGCTGAAAACTTTCCATCTACAATACTATTTACAACTGTACTAAACATAACAAAATACTTAGAAATACACTTAATCAAGGAGGTAAAAGGCCTGTACTCTGAAAAGGATAGAGCTGTGATGAAAGGAATTGAAGACAACACAAGCAAATGGAAAGATACTCCATGCTCATGGATTGATAAAACAAACATTGTTAAAATGTCCATATTATCCAAAACAATTTATAGATTTACTGTAATCCCTCTTAAAATATCAACAGCATTTTTCACAGAACTAGAATTATCTTAAAATTTGTATGCAACTACAAAATAAACTAAACAATGAAAGCAATCTTGAAAAAGGAGAACAAAACTAGAGGTATCACAATCATAGATTTCAAGATATACTACAAAGCTGTAGTAATCAGAACAGTGTGATAATGGCACAAATAGAGACACACAGATCAACAGAATAGAATAGAGAGCCCAGAAATAAACCTACACTTATATGGTCTTTTAATATTCCAACAAAGGAGTTAATGGGAAAAAGATAGTCTCTTCAACAAATGGTTTTGGGAAAACTGGGCAGCTACATGCACAAGAATGAACCTGGTCACTTACTTATACCACCCACAAAAATAAACTCAAAATGGGTGAAGCATTAAATGCAAGGTGTAAAGCCATAAAAATCCTAGAAGACACCAGCAATAATTTCTCTGACATTGGTTACAGCAATATTTTTCAAAAATATGTCTCCTGAGTCAAGGAAAATAAAGCAAAAATAAACTACTGGGACTACATCTAAACAAAATGCTTCTATACAGCAAAGGAAACAGTCAACAAAACTGAAAGACAACTCACTGAATGGGAGAAGATATTTGCAAAAGACATATTCAATAAAGGGTTAATATCTAAAATATATAAAAGCACAATGCAACACCAAAGCAAGCAAACAAAAAGAATTAATACAATTAAAAATGGGCAGAGGACATGAACAGACATTTCTCGAAAGAAGACATACAGAAAGATGGCCAAGACACACACATGAAAAGATACTTAACATCACTTATGGGGGAAATACACATCAAAACCGCAATGAGATATCACCTCCCACATATCAGAAAGGCTAAAATCAAAAACAAAAGAAACAAGTATTGGTAAAGATGTGAAGAAAAAGGAATCCTTGTGCACGGTTGGTGGGAATGAAAACTGGTGCAGCCACTGCAGAAAACTGTGGAGGTTTCTCAAGAAATTAAAAATAGACTTACCATACGGTCCAGTAATTCCACTAATGGGGATTTACCCAAAGAATATGAAAACACTAATTTGAGAAGATATATCCAGCCCTATATTTATTGCAGCAATATTTACAATAGGCAAATTATGGAAATAACCCAAGTGTGCATCGATACATGAATGGATAAGGAAGAGGTAGTATGCATATACAATGGAATTTTACTCAGCTATAAAAAAGAATGAATCTTGCCATTTACGCAACATGGATGCATGTAGATGGTATAATGCTAAATGAAATAAGTCAGTCAGAGAAAGACAAATATCCTATGATTTCACTCATATGTGGAATTTAAAAAACAAATGAACAATGAAAAACAGACTGATAACTCTCTTAGAGAATTATGTTTACCAGAGGGGAGGTGAAGTATGGGTGAAAAACATAAAAGGATTAAGAGGTACAAACATCCAGGGGCACCTGGGTGGCTCAGTGAGTTAACGTCTCTGCCTTCATCTCAGGTCATGATCCCAGGATCCTGGGATCAAGCCCCACATTGGGCTCTCTGCTCATCAGGGAGCCTGCTTCCTCCCTCCTCTCTCTCTGCCTGCCTCTCTGCCTACTTGTGATCTCTGTCAAATAAATAAATAAAATCGTTAAAAATAAAAAAAGAGGTACAAACATCCAGTTACAAAGTAAATTGTGTCAAGGAGATTAAAAATGTAGTATTGGGAAAAATATCAATAATATTGTAATAACTGTGTAGTGACTGCACTTATTGTGAGCATTGAGTAATGTATAGAATTGTTGAATCAATATAGTGTATACTTGAAAATAATATAACATTATATGTCATTTATACGTCAATAAATAATTTACATAATTTCTGAGTCACTTGAGTTAAAAATCCAGTAAATACAAAGCCTTAAATATTTGTGAATATCAAATGATAATATGCATGAAAAATGCACTTTAAGCCATAATATTGACTTACAAATTCAGCTTATTATCTTGAAAAGCAACATTTTACATTGTCTGAAAACATGAATATAGATATGACTGTAATTTTATTTATAAAAATATTTCCTTCCAACAATTAAATCATATCATCATACAAGTTAAATCTCATATATAAGTTCTTTATTTTCTTAGTGTTTGCCCTACATTTGATTAACCAGTAATACTATGACATAGTAATAAATCCAGTGCACAAAATTATTTAAGCCTAAATATAATTATCTTGCTTGGCAGTAATTTGCTTTAATTGGCTTATTATCCCCTCATATTACATTTTACTGCCTTTGGCATGGGGCTCTTTAAAACAAATTTATTAAATGATACAGTCAACCATGCAAATAGATGAAAAATATTTACCAGCCCACAAAATGTTTTACCAGCCCTTCTGCTTTTGTGACATCCCAACTGTAGTAAAATTAATATGATGAGCATCCTTTATGACTCACTCAGCAAAAGTTTTTTTCTCTGAACCCACAATGAATGGCTAATTTCCAAATGGTAATCATTATTTCTGAATGATTTCCAACTTGAAGCTGTGAACATCATGATCTAATATCTTGAATACCACTAAATTAAATAATTATTCTATAACCAATACTTATATATATTTATGTATATTTAAAAACCTGAATCTTTAATGGAATAGGGCAGGAGAGTAAGAATATAGTCAAGGCAAGAAATTAATTGAATCATGTTTCTCCTGGGATGACTATATCCAGATAATCACTAACCATTTTCTAAAATAACTTAATTACTTTCTTCGAGAGGAAAGCTGTAAAGTTTCTGCTTCAACCATTATGCTCAACAATTCCTTTTGTATTATTTATAGAGAGATCAGTGTCTGGGAATTGACAACAGGAAGGAACTGGTGATGAACGGTGACTCATAGATCTCTTGTGACCATCTTAGACTCCTAATGCTGTGCCACTGTTTCCTTAGCAGCCAGGTGCTGAGTGACAGGTTAGGATTAGGATTCTAGAAACATGATTCTTACCTCTAATATTTATTCCATGTAGAGCTTTAGATTTGTCATTTAGTCTCATTGGACTTTGTTGTCCTCAATGTTAGAACAGGCTTAGATAATTATTTAATTTCTATGGCCCGTCTGGCTTATTAGATTTTTCCATCATTGTTTGGCCTGTTTGTAATGCAGGATGAAATGACATGCCTCAGTAGGCAAGTGCATTTTTTAGAGCACTTTGCTTAAGATACTTGCCGTTTTAAAATCTGTTAAAAGGAATCCATAACTGAGCATATTGATTTAGCAACACAGTGTGAGAATCACCTATCCTAAGCAACCAAGAAAGGTGTAAAAGAAAGAACAATATCTAACCTTGAAATCATCTATGAAACACAAAACATATGTGAATATAGGAATGCATATTTATAAGCAAAACTATTGGTAGTCCATGTAAAGGATTTTTCACAAAAATTAGAGGGTTCTAAAGGTAAAAAAAATAACTAAGTTGAAACTTAAAGGAAACTAACATATACAGAACAGAGTCCCAGAAAGAAATAGATCAGTTATAAACTGGGTCAAAAATTGGGAGATTACAGAAATCAAGAGAAGAGAGTTCTTGGATTAAAGGAATGGTCAAAAGTGTCAAATTCTTCCAGAAGTCTCAGTAGATTGGTCATAAGGATGGTATCGTTGACCTTGATGTGGACAGGCTAGCAGTACTTCAAGTCTTCCTTTATAGTCAGTTTCCTTCTCCAACTGCATATAAAACTCTCCTTGCTTCCTTGACTCATGAGCAGAAAGAAAGCTCTCTTAGGAAAAATCAAGGTAGTATAGATATACAGAAATGTCAAGTTGGAGCTGCTGTACACTTTTTATATTTGCATTTCTTCCCTTACATTTGTATTTGGTCTTTTGCCCCTCGCTTTTAACAATGTGGTTGTCATTAGTAGGTTTGCTAAATATTGAAAGGGTTCTATCTATAAGGAGACTATTCTTCCTAAATTATAGCCCCTTCTATTTTGTGAACTCATGGAATTTGGTTCAAGTTCTTAAGAGAGTCAAAAGATTCTATGATATATATGAAATGATTTAGGAAAGAAAATAATTTTGGGCTAGATCTACTTTTTAAATTTTTCTTTAATTTTAAAAAGCAGTACATTTACCATCAAATTCACACATGCTAAAGTGATGTAATCTTCACCCACACTGCATATGCTTATTCACAAAATTGGACTTGAAAATTTTATGAACTTTTTTCTAAGTTTGTTTTATGCTCAGTGTCCATTTGCTCTACATTTCCCTTTCAGTATAGAATTGTGAAATGGGACTCTGATCCCTTTGATGGTTTTGTTACATACAAAGCTGTGAACCAGACAGTCATTTCCAGCAGGCTCATTCTTTGTGGAATAGATCTCTGTGTGAGGCAAAAAGTTTAAATGTTCCTCATCAATAGAGCCAAGAGAGAGTGGGCTCCTGAGAATCAGGCTCAACATATTATGGATTTTCTATATTTCTCTAGTCATGTCTATGAGAGATCTTTTGGGGAAGTTATGCCCCTACTGGTTTGTCATGATCTTTTCCTGAATTTGGTTAGGCAGTATCTTAGAGACTTACATCAGAATGAGACCTACTGTCAAATAGGACCAGTCAGGGCAGCCTATATTCAAAGTCTGGCCTTTCACACTTCGCACATTTTCCCAGGCAGTCAGGACTTTCTGTCTAATCATTGTGGCATTCAACTTCTTACCTCATCATAGTTTACATAATTATTTCTCTCAGTAATTTGCTAGGTAACTGATAAACTGATGTTAATGAATTGTTGGTATTACTTTCTTACTTCAGTTGGATCTCAAAGAGGAAAAAAATATGACCTAGATAGGAATTAGGGGCACTAAAATGCAGTTGCAGAACATAAGGGGAGGGGAACATTCTGAATCCTAAAAGTCACTCTCTTTTCCATTCCACCTATCTTTGTGCCAGAGAGTTGTCCATCCAACCAAAAATTCTGGTCATGTCAGTTTTTAAAAATATTTTTCCATCAACTCTTATTGATTTCCAATAATATCCAGGCTATCAAACACATCATGCATGGCTTTCTAAGATTTGATCACATTTTTTTTTCACAATTGATTCCACATACTTCAATGCAATACAGTGAAGAATGAGGAAAACACCTCCTTAGAGTATTTTAATAAAAATGAAAATGTGAATTTGTTAAAGAGAAATTTAGTATGCTGATACTTATAGAAAAATAATTAGCTCATATAATAGCTTTGACATATGAGGAAGAGTGAAAGTCTCAACATAGCATGTTTTAGTATTTTCCTTCTGTTTCAATATAGTGGTTTTTTCAGTTTATATGTCTGAGGTATGTGAGTTCATAAAAACAAAATATGTAAGCTTAACCCTCATGATACCACGTATGTGGAAGAAAAAGAAAAGGAACTCCAGGAAGAACATAACACATGCAATGCGAATTTTAAGAATTATAAGTAAATGGAAAACACAAATAAGTCATTAGTTATATTACAGGCTTGAAACAATACAATTAAATCAGATTTGAGAATAAGCTGCCAAAAGCTTTGAAATTATCAAAAAAGAATCTGAGATAGATATTTGTGTCTATTATTATTAAAAATAAATCTCTCCAAAATACAGTACATTAAAAAAGAATAGAGTATCAAAATCATCCTTAAAGCATGGTTACAGACATTTACAAACTCAAACACAGAACATAGCCAAAAAACTTTATAATTGATCAAAAATTGAAATATATCATTTATTTTATACTTATCCTTTTAAAACTGTTATATAGTGTATCACTAGAAATACAATAGTAGAGTACATTATTTATAAATATAAAAATAACCCTATACTGAGTTTTCATATTCTTTTTGTCTTTCTTTTGCTTACATTAGGGCTTCAGCACGCCAGCATTAATTACAATATGAATGCGTTCCTCCAAATTTTACAAAGCAAAGACATTGTGAAAGTCTCTGTGAAAGTGAAAGACCAGTCAACCAGTCAGGCAGTGGACCCTGTACTCTTACCCCTACCTTTCCACTAAGAGAATCCTCAACCCTTCCATCCTTTTCTGCCTGGTGTATTTTTTATTTTATTTTATTTATTTATTTATTTTGACAGACAGAGATCACAAGTAGACAGAGCAGGAGGCAGAGAGAGCTAGGGGGAAGCAGGCTCCCTGCTGAGCAGAGAGCCTGATGCGGGGCTAGGTCCTGGGACCTGAGATCATGACCTGAGCAGAAGGCAGAGGCTAAACCCGCTGAGCCATCCAGGCGCCCCTGCCTGGTGTACATTTTATAAGCTAATATTTCTTTCAAAGACCAACACAAAGTCACTTCCTCAGAAAAGCAGTCTAGGTTCCCCAAAAAGAGAAGGAATCACTCTCCCCTTTCTGCCTCAGTAGACCCCATAAAGCATAGTGTAGTCACAGAAATTTATGAAAATATACTGTGTATATTTTCCCATGTTGTCCTCCTGTCACAGACTCATTTTTAGACACTATGCATCACATTTGATGCACCACTGAAACCTGTAAGTGTTTTACATATGCTAATATCTTTAAAAAACATATTTAATTAACTTATGAATATTTAAATGCTGGTATTGTGGCTTTACATGTGTTGAGCTTTCTTATAGGTATATCATTTCTTTTTGATCCAATGTGCAACATTTTTTTTCTATTTGTGAACACCCAAAATGATTATCCATTGCTGCTTGCCCACATCAGCTTCACAGCAATTCCACTCAGCTTTATAGATAACTGTATAAAGTAGCAAGTTATCGGGGTGCATGGGTGGCTCAGTGGGTTAAGCCTTTGGCTCAGGTCATGATCTCAGTGTCCTGGGAGCAAGCCCCGCATGGGATCTGCTCAGCGGGAAGTCTCCTCCTCTTCTCTCTCTCCTTCTGCCTCTCTGCCTGCTTGTGATCTCTCACTCTTTGTCAAATAAATAAATAAAATCGTTAAAAAAAAAAAAGTGGCATGTTATCTATATTTGGTCACATGTCTTATTTCCCAAGGCTATGAATTCTTTAAAGGGGGAAAGCCATATATTTTTTGCTACATGCATTTGTATCACAATGCCTTAGAGAATATGTAAATATATAAATGCTATCAACTGTACTTGCTGATCACTCCAGAATCTGAAAGTCAGATTGTCTGGTAATTTTTAGTGACTGTAACATAGCATATATTCATTAAAATTATTTAATATTTGAAGATCATGGTACTAATAAATCAGAGGTAAAAACAGTTGTGTGGGTTGTTTTCTTTTTTCCTTTGTTTTTAATAACAACTCAAGTAAAAATCCCTTCACATTAATAAAAATACTCAGAGTGACCTTGGCATGTGGTCAATGGGGGAGACATTATGCACACATTATTAAACACTCATTTTAATTGTAACTTAAATTTCCTTCATTAGTCTCTATTGTACAATATCAAAAAGAATAGAATTGCAGATAAAAAGTTCCAATGACCTTCTTCAAATGTGTCTAGAAAAACTCCTTGTAGTTTATATTTTAAAGTTTTTTAGTCCAAAATATATTTTATTGAATATTTAAGATTCAAGGAAGTATAATGATTATAAAAAGTTTAGACATTACAGAAAAGGGGTGAATACTTGTCTAAACACACAATTTATAGAAGATTTCTGACAACATTTTTGAGTATTTCTTTCTCTGTTTTATGTATACAGGTGTGGAGTTTAACAAAAAATCTTTAATGTTAAAAACTAAAACATATTTAAGAATGTTTTAGGGCATTAGTTTTATATAATAACTTTTTTTCAATTTTTTCTTACAGAACTCAAGTCCATGGATATTAAATAATCAAAGTTCTTTGTTCATGGATGCTTCCCTTCCTCCCTATAGTTTATTTTAATCATGAAATTAGTAGAAAAGAGGCAAAAGATTTATACGATCTGAAGAGAAACCAGAGTATTAATCATGCAATTAGTAACTTTGAATTCACCATCTAACATAATCAATGACTTTGACAAAAAATTATATCTAGTTTTGAAGATTTCCAGGACTACACTACTGTTTATCATAATAACCTTTCTCAATCCTATTGTTACCAATACACTGTTTTCTTTTTATGTTGTTTCCCTTTATCAATATGTATTCCTAACAGCATTACTTTTCGGTATGCTTATTTTTTAACATCAAAAGAGTGTAATTCTGTTTTTATCATGTAAGTTAAATTTATCCATTCCCTTCATTTGTTTATTAATTTAAATTTCATGTGGCCAAGTATGTCCTTTAAGATCATTTATATTGTTCTATTAATGAGGTTTATCAAACAATGTTAAAATAGTTTTATCTCCAAAATAACACAGACTCATAATAAGTCCTTTATGTAATAAAGAAATCTATAAATTAGAAAATAATCCTGTGTTACCATTAAAAAGATAGTTTGGGGACACCTGGGTGGCTCAGTTGGTTGAGCATCAGCCTTCAGCTCAGGTCATGATCCTAGGGTCCTGGGATCAAGCCCCACATTGAGTCCCTGCTCAGTGGGGAACCTGCTTCTCCTGCTCCCCTGCTTGTGTTCTCTCTGTCAAATAAATAAATAAAATCCTTAAAAAAAAAGATAGTTTGAAGTTTGATTTAAATCTGCCCAGACATAAATATCTTGCTCAATTTTGAAAATATTATTCCACTTAATATACATAGTGATACATCAATTTTTACAGATAAAATATGACTTAGGGTCATTTACACCAAATCTGATTTAAACTCTTTTAATGAATTTCTTTGATATATCATTGCACATCTCTGTGCATTGTCTAAAACAGGCACATTTAGGAGTGATGAAAGATATTAAAAATTTTGAGTTATGACGAGATGGCCTCACTTCAAGTGGCATTCTGAGGGGCACACACAAACATCATTTGAGAGTATTTGTCTAACCCCATTTGATAATACTCATAAATGCTTTTTACTCTGTCATGCAATATTAAAAGTAAAAATCAATAATCAAAATGCCTTGCAGAGAAAAAATAAATTTCTGAATTCTGTACATCTGCTTTATCTTTAAATAGAATAAACTTTTGATACACGTTAAAAGATACATGGAAAAACAAAACAAAATGAATTTTGCTCTTTGGTAATAGCTCAGTTTCTGTATGTTAGCATGGGGATGTATCCAGAAAAGAGGGGTTAATGGTCATTGGCTCAATTAGTGCAAACTGAATGAACATTTTTTTGGGTGTGGGGAAATCTTGAGGTAAATTAAGACAACATTTAGCTCTGCTTCTTATTAACTGTGCATAAATTCTCCCAAAAGCTTAATTAGCTCTGTCACAGTAACATCTCATCCATTTACACCAGAGAACATTTTCCTTCCCTTTACATTTTGTCATGTAATAAACTACTTTAACTTATTTATTAAATAGTGATATTATTTGCTGAAGGTTATAACATTTCCTACAATTAAACAGACATTTTAAATTTTTTGTGAACCCCTGGGATATTGACTTAATGTTAAGTAACAGGCAGTGAAGTGTCTTCCTGTTCGTTTGTTTTCCATGTGGCCATTATATTGTGCATTAAATATAGTTTTATTTTGGTGATTGAAAGAAATATCTTATGGTGACATAATTAATTTTTATTCCTGTTATCTTGCTGATTTCATAATAATCTCTTTTTTTAATAACATGTATAGGATTTCCTGTCCCTCATTTTACAAAGGAAGCAATTGTCACTCTACCTTTTCATCTGGTTCCTTCCCTATTTCTATTCATATTTACTTTATTAACTATCATGTTTGACAGCATTTACATTTTGTTCTGCCATTCTAAGTAAGTCTTTGGCTTATTATCTAAGGATTACTGATTCTAAAATAAAAAAATCATTTTTATACCTTTATATCCTCACATATATTTTTACATACATTCATTAGGACCTTCTTCTTCACACCTTTTGGGATCCTTTATTTGTTTAATGGTTTTCTTTTAGTTAGGCACTGTGTGGCTTTCCGAGTGATTTCTGGTGTAAGATGTTTGAGAATCCACTTCTAGCTCTGCAGTTTACTCTCAACTCCTATTTAATCTCTGTTTCTTTATTTCTTCACATATAAAATGAATAAATAGACAACAAGCTGAATTTGGGTTTTAGAGGATTCATTGAGACTACCCATATACACTTGGATTTGAATTAGATGAAAAGATAGTCCCTTAATCCACACAGGTCCTAATCACTGGAACTTTTCTACATTACCTTGCATGGCAAAAGGGGCTTTGCAGACATGATTAAATTAAAGATCTCAAGATAGGGAGACTATCCTGGATTATCCAGATGAATCCTAAATGTAATATCAGTCCTCATCAGAAGGAGGTGGAGGGAGATTTGACAGAGAAGAAGAGAAGCATAAATTAAAGTGATGTGGTTGAAAACCAATAGCCACCAGATTCTAGAATGGGCAAGGAATAAACAAATTTTCCCCTGGAGTCTCCTGAAGGAACCAGACCTTCTGACACTACCAAAGCCATTCTTAAAATGCATTCCTCAGAACTTTCATTAAACTAGACATTATCTTCACTTACATGTTACAGATGAAAAAACTAAAGTAACCTGCCCGAAGTCACCGTGAGGAGGTTTTGCATATCTAATGAAATTTTAAATTTACTCATTTCATTTTTTATCATATAATATAAATTATATAAATATATTGTATAAATTATATAAATTATATTATATAAATTTGTTTATATTTCTATATCCTTTATCACAAAGTCCCCTATTGCCAGTTCCCATATCTACCTCAGACCTTTATATATAGCTTCATCCATGACACATACATCATAGACAAGCTTACCTAATGCAAAATGAACTTCTCACCATCATGTATATGTCCACTCACAGTCACTAAATGATGCTTCAGTTTCTCAGTGGCCTCAAAAAATTTAAAATTTTGTATTGGCAATAGCATGCAATTTTAGAGTAAAATTCTACTCATTGTCATACTCAGACTTTTTGTAAATGGCAGAACAAATGATTTTAGTCAAAAGACCACTAGACTTCCAAGTCAAACAATTTGAGTTTAAATTCTATTTCTCTAACTATGTTAACTAATGCCCTTTAAAACATCATCTTCCTTTCCTAAACCTGTTTTTTCTTTAAAATGACAAGGTTATACCTCCCTCAATGATTTATTACAAAAATCAATTAAAAAGTGTGAAAGAAAATATCCAGGATGCACTTGGACAAATATTAGCCACTAGTGTAATTTCCTCTCTCCTTTATCAGAGCTCAGGGACAATACATATGAAATCACCAATATTAATGTTGTGCTTTGTTTAGAAAATACAGTACTACCTTCTCTTATTATTAGTTCAAGTATACTTTAAATTTTTTTGAGAATATCGGTGGCATTCTATTTCCATACTTATACTAAAAATCCATCAAAGTTTTAAATTTCACTTACATAAAATGTTTAAAAATGTTCTTCACAAGATTTTTCAAAGAACTGATTAAATGGTATATCTTAGAAACATCAAATATGGAAATGGCACTATGTCTTAATGTTATTATTCCCTAGGAGTTATGGGAATAAAATTCCAAAAGAAAAAACAATAACAATAATTTAAAAAACAAACTACCAACACTGTTACTTATTTGAGAGACCAAATAAAAAAGTGGCCGTTCTTTAAAACAGAACCACAATATATATACCATCAGTTTTCTTGAAAATTGAATTATGGCTGTACGGCCTCTCAGTGCTACTGGTATTTCAAAGTAAATGTCAGAATTATACTTCAAAGAAAACCCAGTGTGCCATGTCACTTTCTATGTTATTGGTCTGTCAACCATGAGATCACTATCTCTGTAGCTTATGATACTAGTAGAGGTAAATGTGACTCCATATATTAATTACTTTGTACATATACTCAAAAGAATAGATTGCATATTTCAATACAATTTTGTTTTAATATATTTTAACTAAAGTGTCTATGATTATCATAATAATTCATTATTAGAAACTCAATGCTTATTCAGAAAACTAGCATATCTAAAATAATTTCTAGAAGGCAGAGAATATTAGGCACAGTCTGATTCTTTTTGAGACAGTTAGCTGGACTGTTTTTTAATCACCAATTATACTATACTCTTAACTGAGCTCACACTTATGTTATAAAAGTAAATGTCTTTGCAGTTTGAGTTACATAAGATCAAAATCATACCTGCTATGTATTATGGACTCCTCCAAAAATCTCTAGAAATTTCTTAGCTGAAATACATGTAATAACAAAGTACACAACTGTTGCATACAGGAGTCAGCCTAACTTGAGACCTCCAATGTTTTCCATTAGCACAGATTAATTTGTTTGCTTAGTCAGATGTTAAAATAGATAACATTAGTTTAATATCTTCCAAAACTTAGGTACCATGCCTGGATTTGCATCTCTTTTTTAACGTCCAAAGCAATACTCTAAATTTAGGAAAAATTATTTCCATTTTACTAACGAGTAAATTGAGATTCATTTCTAGTAGAGACTCACAGCTAATATCATCCTCAATGGGCAAAAAACTGAGAGCTTTCCCCCAAAGGTCAGGAACATGACAGGCATGTCCACTCTTACCTCTGTTGTTCAACATAATACTGGAAGTCAGCCTCAGCAATCATATAACACCAAGAAATAAAAGGCAACCAGATCACCCAGGAAGAAGTCAAACTTTAACTCTTTGGAGATGACATGATATTCGGTAGAAAACCTGAAAGACTCCACCAAAAAAATTGCTGGAAGTGATACATGAATTCAGCAAAGATGCAAGATATAAAATCAACATACAGAAATCTGTTGCATTTCTATACACCAATAAAGAAGCAGCAGAAAGTGAAATTAAGGAATTGATCCCATTTATAATTGCACCAAAACCCATAAGATACCTAGGCATAAACCTATCCAAAGAGGTAAAAGATCAGTACTCTGAAAACAATAGAACACTATGAGAGAAATTGAAGAGGACAAAAAAAAAAAAAAAAAAAAAAAAAAAAAAAAAAAAAGGGGTAACATTCCATCCCCATGGATTAGGTGAACAAATATTGTTGAAAAGGTCTATACTACCCAAAACAATCTGCACATTCAGGGCAATCCTACTCAAACAACATCAGCATTTTTTCACTGAGCTAAAACCATCTTAAAATTTGTATTGAACCACAAATACCCTGAATAGCCAAAGTAACGTTAAAAAGAAAAGCAGAGCAGGAGGCATCACAACCTTGAACTTCAAGCTGTCTTACAAAGCTGTAATGATCAAGACAGCATGGTACTGGCACAAAAACAGACACATGGATTAATGGAACAGAATAGAAAACCCAGAAATGGACCAACCACTATATGGTCAACTAATCTTCAACAAAGCAGTCAGCATATCTAATGGAAAAAAGCTTCCTCAAAAAATGGTGTTGGGTAAACTGGACATCAACATGCAGAAGAATGAAACTGGACCACTTTCTTATACCATTACACAAAAATAAATTCAAAATGGATGAAAGACCTAAATGTGAGATAGGAAACCATCAAAATCCTAGAGGGCAAAAAAGGCAGCAATCTTTGACCCTGGTCATGGCAACTTCTACTGGAAACATCTCCTGAGGCATGGGAAATGAAAGGAAAAACCACCTATTGACCTATTGAGACTTTATCAAGATAAAAAGCCTCTGCACAGTGAAGGAAACAACCAACCAAACTAAGAGGCAACCAATGGAATGCAAGATTTTTGAAAATGACATATCAGATAAAGGGCTAGTATCCGGAATTTATAAAGAACTCATCAAACTCAACACCCCAAAACCAAATAACCCAGTTAAGAAATGTGCAGAAGACAAGAACAGACATTTCTCTAAAGAAGACATACATATGGATAACAGACACATGAAGAAATGTTCCATATCACTCATCTTCAGGGAAATAAAAATCAAAAGTACAATGAGATATTACCTCATACCTGTCAGAATGGCTAAAATTAACAACTCAGGAAACAACAGATGTTTGCAAGGATTAGGAGAAAGGGGAAGATTTTTGCACTATTAGTGGGAATGCAAACTGATGCAGCCACTCTGGAAGAAAGTATGAAGGTTCCTCAAAAAGTTAAAAATAGAACTAACCTATGATACAGCAATTGCATTACTAGGTATTTACCCAAAAGACACATAATTGCTGATTTTAAGGGACACATGCACCCCAATATTTATAGCAGCACTATCAACAATAGCCAAATTATGGAAAAAGTCCAATGTCCATCAACTGATGAATGGATAAAGAAGAGGTGATTGATATATATATATATATGTGTGTGTGTATATATATATATACACACACACATATATATGCAATGGAATATTACTTTGTCATCAAAAAGGACAAAATCTGCCATTTGTAATGATGTGGATAGAACTAGAGTGAATTATGCTAAGTGAAATATAGTAGTTGGTGAAAGACAAACACCATATGATTTCAAGTTATATTTGGAATTTAAGAACCAAAACAGATGAAAATAGGGGAAAGTAAGGAAAAGTAAAATAAAATAAAATAAAAACAGAAAAACGGGGTCAAACCATAAAAGAGTCTTAAAGATAAAGAACAAACTGAGGGTTACTGGAGGGGAGGATGGGGGGATGGGCTAAATGGATGATGGGCATTAAGGAGGGCACTTGTTGTGATGAGAACTGGTGTTGTATGTATGTGATGAACCTCTAAATTCTATTCCTGAAACCAATACTAAATTATATGTTAACTAACTTGAATTTAAATGGAAAAGATTCATTTCTGCTAAAGGTTTGTCTAAAACACCCAATAAGTGTAAAGTTTTGGATTCAAACCTGAGAATTGAGATGACAGATTATAAGATATTTTTAAAAAATGAAATCTTACCATTTGTAATGACGTGGATGGAACTAGAGGGTATTATGCTAAGCGAAATAAGTCAATCTGGGAAAGACAATTATCATATGATTTCACTCATATGTGGAATTTAAGAAACAAAATAGAGGGTAATAGGGGAAGGGAGGGAAAAATAAGATGAAATTAGAGAGGAAGACATATCATAAAAGACTTACTTGTAAGAAAAAAACTGAGGGTGGAGGAGATGTAGGTAGGGGGATGGGCATTAGGGAGGACACATGATGTAATGAGCATCTGGTGATATATGCAACTGATGAATCACTAAATTCTACCTCTGAAACTAATAATACACTATATGTTAATTAATTGAATTTAAAGAATATTGAAAAAGAATATATGATATTTCAGTGCAGACTACCACAAATAACAATAGAATGATAAAATTTAGTAAGAATTTAATGCACGATAGAGGAATACCTCCTAAGGAGTAGATAACTAACATAAAATAGGAAGAATTTCCTCTCGCCTCAAATTTTTACCTAGGAATTCTTATTGTTAATTGAAACAGAAAATAAGGAAATAAAACTGTCAATGTTTAAAAAGAAAGAATGAATGCTCAAAAGATGGATGATATATAATTATAATTATATAAAAATATCCTCAAGAGAAGATGCATATATTTATATATACATATATGTATATATAAATTATCTCAAGATGAAATATCAAAAACTGTTAAAATCAGAGATGACTCACTGGTATGTTTTGATTATGTTTTCTTGCTTTTGAAGATTCATAAAAGTTTTAAAATACATATAAAAATTAAATCATGTAGTTAAATGTTCATAATTATAATTTTTAAATTAGAATCTCTCCTCCCTCCCTCTCTTTCTCTCTCTCTCTCTATATATATATGTCATTATTTCCAAGTAGTTAATAAAGATATGTCAGAAAATAATATAAATTAGATATTTACCTCTTTTAAAAAGATTTTATTTATTAGACAGAGGGGAGAGAGAGCACAAGCAGGAGGAACAACAGGCAGAAGGAGTGGGGGAAGCAGGCTCCCCACGGAGCATGGAGCCCAATGTGGAGCTGGATGACCTGAGCCAAAAGCAAATGCTTAACTGACTGAGTCACCCAGGCACCCGATCACCTTTTGCATATATAGTAGCTACATTTACCACTTGCTTCTTCAGCTATTAAAAAATAATTCTGAGGATACTGGGTGAATAAGACTCCTTACTTTGTGTTGTTGATGATTTGGCAGTGATTTAATCATGAAAACAGTAAACTTTAGTAATCTATCTCCTAGCATGAATTATTGGCTGATTAGGGAAATTTTTTATTTCCACCATTGCTCCAAAATACAACATACATAGGATTTCTTTTGAGTGATACAATTGAGGAGAATTATCCTTAAGAGAGGATTTACTTGTCTCAGAACATCAGGATATTTTCAGAGAGTTGACATTGAGGAAAGGGATAAAGGAATCTCATAATTACCCATTAACGTTATCACAAGGATTTTGTACCACATGTAATAGTTGTTCTGGCTCTTCCACTTAAAGTACACTCTTCACTTTGTTCAATTCAATACTGCCTTTCAGTCTAGAGTGTGCCCCATGTTCTGGTTCCTTTTTTCAATGATATTGGCAGACACAAAGATGTCCATTTACCCTATGAATATATTCCTGTTTAAGAGTGAATTACTTCTAGCTTTTGCTCCACAAGTAGTACATTTATCCTTGTACTAGACTGCACAATACACTGGAATTTCAAGATGTTCTAAAATTTCAAGATGTTCTAAAATACATGTAATGCACTTTAGATGACTTGTCTTTTTTGAGTCTTTTGCTCAGTACTGTGTATCAATCAGGAAGGACTAGTTTATGCTCTAATAATTTAAAAATATTCTTAGTTTATAATTCAAGTAGCTGTAGAAATCAAGATTTATTTATTGATTGTGCCGAATATCACAAGTTGGCTAGAAACTTCGCTGATCATAATCTATAAGGAATATGGGATGACCAACGTTCAATCTTCACATGTACTTCCATGAGCACTTAAATAAAGTTGAGGAGGCAGTTGAGCCAAAAGTTTCCACTCAGAAGTGACACACATCACTACAGTACACATTTTACTGTCCAAACATATCACATAATCATATTTAATCTAAGTAGAAAGAAAGTGCTATCCTACAAGAGTCCAAGACAGAAATGGATATTTGGTAAGTAGGATCAGTAAATATACATAGTGAGTAGGCTAGTTTTCTAAAAAGTTTTAAATTTCTTATAATCTCTGCATATATTCTTTTGGTATGTGAATTATAAATATTTATTTAAATTCATCTTTGAATTTAACCAATGGCATTTTCTCTGCATGTGAAGGTATTTTATATTTATTATATAGTAGTTTATTTTTTTATTTTTTTTAAATGTTGTTGCCTTCTTTATTTTATATTTAGTTTCCTCCCCCCTTGAAGCAAACACTGTTACTGTCTTAATATCTCCTCTTCCAGATAAATAATATTTATACACAGATATGATGTACAGAGTTCTAAATTTATATTTTGTTCTTTCAAGGTGGCATAATACTATATGCATTGTTGTTTGGCTTTTTTTTTTTTTTTATAAACATATATTTATTTTTTCCCCAGGGGAACAGGCCTGTGAATCGCCAGGTTTACACACTTCACAGCACTCACCATTTATATAGTAGTTTAATTTTGGGGTAATTGTTGAAAACTCTTCCTTATTCCAAGGTTAAAATACACATTCCAATTATTTGTCTCTAAATAAATTCTTTTTACAATGAAATTTTCCATATGTGTTGATTTTATCTTGGCATACGGAGAAGGAATGAATCTAAATTTATTTTGTAAGTGTCTACTGAAGGGGTCCCTGGGTGGCTCAGTTGGTTAAGCCTCTGCTTTCGGCTCGGGTAATGATCCCAGGTCCTGGGATCGAGCCTCGCATTGGGCTCTCTGCTCAGCAGGGAGCCTGCTTCTTCCTCTCTCTCTGCCTGCCTCTCTGCCTACTTGTGACCTCTGTCTGTCAGATATATAAATAAAATCTTTAAAAAAAAAAACCCTATTTTTAAAAATAAATTCAAAATATTTAGTCAATTATAGTTAAACTGAGGAAAATAGAAAAAATGGTAAAAAGACTGACAAATAGTATTAATGTAATAAAGATGTAAGATAAATCAAACTTATGCAAATATTAGATGTAGGACAGAAATGTTAATGTTACAAACTAGATATTGTGAAGATAAGACTAACAATTAAGATTGGGAGGCAGAGGAAATTCGATCAAATGTAAGAATACTAATGTCCTTATCCTAAAGAGCTGGGAGTCATTTCTACTGAAAATTAAATAACATAGCTAAGAAATTAACTTCATCTTCAACATACATTTATTTGAATTAAAAATTTCTTTCAATTTCACTTTTGTTTTTTATAGAAAAATTCAGCACAGTATTAGTTTTCAGATGTAAATAGCATCCCAAAGTAAAATCACATTGTAAGAAATATATCTGTCTAGATAAATAGATTATATGCAGAGGTTCAGTGAAGTATAACAAGGATTATTATAGAACAATAAAATTGTGTAGTAATTTTTATTTGTTCTTTTTTACTTTTTTGAATGATGGATAAAGAATAAATATGCTTTACTCACTTAGGTAAATTTAATTTCTTTAAATCTACATAAAAATGACTAGAAGGAAATATGCCAAACAGTTAATAATGGCTACTTTTGGCCAATGGATATATAGGTAATTCTCATTTTCTTCTTTATACAAATCTGTGTTTTTCATTTTCCAAAAGCAATCTGTATGGAGATAATCTTAAGAGAATGATTTTTGAATAACTTAATATTTTCAAATGACTGTCAGTTTCTGCATGGGTTGGACATGTTTTATTATTCCTTTCCAACACAACCCTCTTTTATTGGGAAATATCCATTTCTGATCTTTTCCCTAATAGCATATTGGTTACATAAAGTTCTATCTTTTTAACATCAAATAGATATCAAGGTAAGTGATTTTTACCCAGAAAGTTAGCCTGATGGCTACTGAGTTGAGAGAAAAATCTAATTAAATATATTCTCACTAAGTCAAGGTATGGACACCTTGCTGTCAATTTCTTTTGAAAAAGTACTTTGCGTTACTTGCTAACCATCTAACTGATAAATTAGTTAAGTAAAGAAGTAAGTAAATACACTTTGACCCCCATCTTGTCAAGTGCTTTGAGTTGTCTTTAAAGACGTGGTAAACTTTTTTATAGTACAAAGAAGAAATACACTGTGCTCTTCTAATAAAAAAAAAATAATTTGCAATGATGATGAATTAAGAGTGTGCCTGTATATGATCCAGCCATTCTACTTCCAGGTATATCCCCCAAACAAGTGAAGACAAGGGACTCAAACAGATGTTTGTATATTCATATTCATAACAGTGTTATTCACAATAGCAAAATGCTCACAGTAACCAAAATGTCTACCAACAGATGCTCAACAAAATGTGATCTATACATTTTTTAGCCTTAAAAGGGAAAGCAATTTTTACACATCCCAACACTGAAAATTTTAGCTAAGTGAAGTAAGTCAATCACAAAGGACAAATTGAATGACTGATTTTGTACAAGGTTCCTAGAGTAATAGATTCATAGAGAAAGAAAGTAGAATGGTGATCACCAGGGGGTAGTGGGAGGGCTGAAGGGAGTTAGCACTTAATTGGGGAAGACAAATTCTGGAGAAGAAGAATCATGCTGATGGTTACATGATAATGTGAATATGCTTATTGCCATAAAACTGTACACTTAAAAATGGTCAAACTGTAAATTTAATGTATATCTTACTACAATAAATAAAGGAAAGTATACTTTACTGAGGTCTACTAATTTCTAATTGGACAGATAAAATATAATTGTTAACTGCAAGACTGAGAACCAAAGCCCCAAGTGACAGTAACTTAACCATATTCATGCCTTTCCATAAAGTAATTTATCAACCTTTGGGCATTTTTCTCAGAAACTGAAATGTAATGGTTTCATGCCCCAATTAAAAATAGAGATTTCCTATGACCCTGCAATTGCACTACTGGGTATTCACTCCAAAGATACAGATATAGTGAAAAGAAGGGGCATATATACCCTAATGTTCATAGCAGCAATGGTCACAGTTGCCAAACTGGAAAGAACCAAGATGCCCTTCAACAGACAAATGGATAAAGAAGATATGGTCCATATATACAATGGAGTATTATACCTTCATCAGAAAGGATGAATACCCAAACTTTGTATCAACATGGATGGGACTGGAAGAGATTATGCTGAGTGAAATAAGTCAAGCAGAATGAGTCAATTATCATCTGGTTTCACTTACTTGTGGAGCATAAGGAGTAACACGGAGGACACTGGGAGATGGAGAGGAGAAGTGAGTAGGGGTATATCGGAGGGGGAGACAAACCATGGGAGACTGTGGACTCTGAGAAACAAACTGAGGGTTTTGGAGGGGGAGAGGGTGGGGGGTTGGGTGAGCATGGTGGTGAGTATTAAGGAGGGCATGTATTGCATGGAGCACTGGGTGTGGTGCATAAACAATGAATTTTGGAATACTGAAAAATAAAATTAAAAATTAAAAAAAAACATGGCAAGGTCTTTGAGATATTCATTTTTGGTTGTCACAAGTGGGAATATGCTACTGGCTCTAGTAGGTAAAAGTTGATAAATATCCCATAATGCAGAGGACAACCACTCCCTAGTTCCCAACAGTGAATTATCTAGTCTGACATACCAAGAGTGTGAAGGTTAAGGAATACTGATTTATGGTATAGATATTTAGCACCTTTAACAAAAGCAATTGGAACAGAATCTAGTTAATTTATGAGGCATAGTAATTTATTAAAGGATGCTTGAAAGTTCACAGAATCAGCAAGAGAGCCAGAGATTTAGGTTTTAAAGACGACACAGTCAGGAATACCACCTTCAGATAGTATAGCAGAGTTAGTCTGACATACATATCACTGTCAGTGGCTGCACAATAACTTCCCACAGTTGGACCCTGCAGCTAGGACCACCTACTGGTAATACTAGGTATTGTCAGAATCGCTCCTGCCTCTAGAAAGTGAGTGAAGGCATATCCGGTCTTGCCATACCTGCCACATGGGATATGTCCCTTCCTGCTTTCCCTGTAAAGCTTCTGCTCAAGTAAGATCAGGTTCCTGTACTCTAGACATAAAAGTGGTGAGGAAAGCAAGTGTCTGAAATTCCAGCTTCTACTGTGGAAGTTGGAAGAATTTTTAACTATTAAGTTGAGAAAGAAGAAAGAAAAAGAAAGAAGAAAGAAAGAAAGAAAGAGAGAGAGGGGGAGGGAGCATGAGTGGAGGGAAGGGCAGTGGGAGAAGCTGACAGCATGCTGAGCAGGGAGCCAGTCTCAGGGCTCAGTCCCAGGATCCTGGAATCATGACCTGAGCTGAAGGCAGACACTCAACTGACTAAGCCACCTGGGGGCCCATATCTCATACTAATTTAAATATTAAAATTAAATATATACATTATAAATAAGGATTTTTTCAAGAAGAATAATGTGTCAAACAAGTCTGTTCTTAGTTGCTAAAAAAAAATCCTCAAGGCTGCATAATAAAATACAAAAACAAATTTAGTGTTACATACATTAATGTATCTTTATTTCATATTGCTTAAAATTGCCAAGACAAGGATGTCTGGATATCTGTTAATTCAGCTTTCCTGTGACTTCTCATCCTGCTCATGCTATATACAAGACGTGTCACTCCCAGCCATATGATAATTGGTTCTTAGACACACTAGAGCCTATGCCTGGATGACTATGTCTTCCTATATTCCCTAAAAGGTCTTGATACTGGTTGTGCTATTTGAAAGTTGTATACCTTGAAAACCCAAGAAAATTAACTAAAATAAAATATATAAAACAAAGTAGTTAATATAAATAATATTTTAATATAATCTTATTGTATCTACAGAAATCAACATTTAAAAGACATAATATGAAAAAACCCTCATTTACAATAATAATTCTTAAAACTAGTATGTGTAAGACCAAATAAGAAAAATGCTAAAACATAAAACTTGTCTCATTACTGATCCCCCACTCCAAATGTGGAAAATAATGGAAAGGATTCAAAGTATGAACAGAAAGACAGTGTCATAGCAAGTCTACTTAGGTAAAACTATAAACTGATTACCACAACTTTTTAAAACTGATCAGTTTTATTTAAAAAAAATCCAGGTGAATAAATTAAAATGTAATATTGGATAATATGTTTTTTTCAAAAAATTAATAATAAGGTGATACAAGCCTACCTTTTCAAGAAATTAAAATACATTTAAGAGCTATACTATAGTGATTAATAACACATAGATGAAAAGAACAATGAAAAAGAGTAGAAAGCCAGAAAAATATACCCAAGTAAATATGAGATTTATTATACATTAGAAGACATTTAAAATACGGTGACAAAAGGAAGGTCATAAGTAAATTGTTTGGGGATAAATTCAAATATATCTAAAAAACAAATGAACAAAACTTACACAAAATTAATTCCTCTTTTAAGGTACACTATATAAAAAGACTCTAAATGTGCAAACATAACTCACAAGATATTTTGCTGTAATTATTATTATTAGGATGGAAAATGCTTTTCTAAATATGCTATGAAAAATAGTAAAATGATGTATATTAATAATTTTGACCAACCAAACAGTAAGGCAATTCTGTCTGGGAAAATGGTTTATAGTAACTAGAAAAAAGATTTCAATTCATATAGCAAATAAAAGACTGATTTAATATATGCAAGTTTCTTTAATAAGCCAAAAGTCAACATTATAATATTAAACAGGCTATAAAATGCAAAAACAAATATAAATGCTTCTAAAATCAAGTTATTTCTGTAGTGATATAGGATGATCTATAAGATATAAATTGTAAAACAAACTATAATATGCACAACATGCTACCACTTGAATAGGAAAATGAAAATATAAGTGTACATCATTGCACAAGTGTGGGGCATTTTTTTGTTGTTTGTTTTGAGTTTTTATTTAAATTCTAGTTAGTTAATATATAGGGTCATATTGGTTTCAGAAGTAAATTCAGTGATTTATCACTTACATATAATACCCAGGACTCCTCAAAAGTGTCTTCCTTAATACCCATCACCCATTTAGCCCATCCCCCAACCCCTCCCTCCATCAACCCTCAGTTTGTTCTCTGTAGTTAAGAGTCTCTTATGGTTTGCTTCCCTCTCTTTTTTTTCCCCCTTCTCCTATGTTCACCTGTTTTGTTTCTTAAATTCCACATGAGTGAAATCATATGGCATTTGTCTTTCTCTGACTGACTTATTTTTCTTAGTGTAATACTTTCTAGCTCCACCTAAGTCATTGCAAATGACAAGAGTTCATTCTTTTTGATGGCTGAGTAATATTCCATTGTGTTTCACACACACACGTGTACACTTCTTTATCTATTCATCAGTCAATGGACAGTAGGGCTCTTTCCATAATCTGGCTAATGTTGATAATGCTGCTATAAACCTCAAGGTGTATGTACCCCTTTCTATCAGTATTTTTGTATCCTTTAAGTAACAACCTGGAGGTTCCTCAAAAAGTTAAAAATAGAACTACCTTACCACCCAGCAATTGCACTACTAGGTGTTTATCCATAGGGTATTTCTGAAAGCAGAAAACATTGGGTGGCCATCAGATAGGGAAAGTGAGTCACTAGGTATAAGGGAGGGCCACTTTCCATTCCAACTTTTTTTTTTTAAAGATTTTATTTATTTATTTCAGAGGGAATGAGTGAGAGAGAGCATGAGAGAGGAGAAGGTCAGAGGGAGAAGCAGACTCACCAAAGAGCTGGGAGCCTGATGCAGGACTCGATCCTAGAAGTCCAGGATCATGACCTGAGCTGAAGGCAGTCACCCAACCAACTGAGCCACCCAGGCGCCCTCCATTCCAACTTTTTTATAATGTTTGAATTTTGTATCAAGTGGACATATTACTCAAAGAATAAACACACTTAAAATGATATTTTCATCTCTAAAAACAGACCATAGTCATTATTTATTTTCATGTTTGTCTCTCCTCTATTTTTCCTTTCTTCTCTCCACTCATTTTGGAAAAAGTTACATTATTGATTTTATACTGCTCTCTGCTGCTCTTATAATCCTAAGAAAAAGTTGTTTGATTATTTATTCTTATTCTGCACAGCTTTTGTGTTACTTTAGCATTGTATTCTCTTTAAAAGGAAAGAAATAAAAAAATATTTGAAAATTAGTTTTCTCTTAGATTACATACATGCACTGAGAGTTAAAGTGGACTTTGGACCTTGGCAATATGAAGATATTTAAATACATGAAGTATTTAAACAAATACTTCGGGTAAAATATTGTTGACATTTTTAGGTTGCATTCCATGTTAACTTTTTTCTAGTACCTAAAAAGGTAGGTGAGCCCAGCTGAAACTTCCTGCCTTCTAACAGAGCCTAAAAGGAAGCAAAATACCACTACCACCACCAACAACAAAAGCAATAGCCGCAACAATAATTATAATAACCCAAACAAAAATCCTAGAAGTGAAGAGAAATCATTTAGTAACCTAGTGTTCAGCTATTATTAGAGTCTGATGAAAAGGGTAAATTTGTCTGTTATCCTAGGACTTGTAAAGACTTAATTTAGAATGGAAAGATTAATACATAACAAATTTAGTTTAGCTTACCTAAGTCGATTATTCATTGTCACTTCACTTCTACAAAATAGTGCAATATGTAAAAACTGAAAATCCTATGAAGCATACATTATTTGAAACATGTTACTGTATTATATAAATATAGATTATATCATTTAAAATAAAATTAAAATATATACCTGAAGCTGGTATAATTAAAAATTCTGAGGAATATTTTATCATGGAAAGTTCATGATAAGTTCTAATATGTAAAATTTGTAGAATAAAGGTTCAGGAATTTACAGTAGAACCAATTTCTAAACAATATATAGTATTAAAAATACATGCATTACACAGAAAACATAATGAAGTGACATAAATTTATTGCATCTGAGATTATAAATGGAATATTGGGCATTATATTATTATACTATAGCCATTTCTGGTTCAGCAGTTAGAGAAGTTAGTCTTAATTCTTAAGATTTATTCATGTGTATCCAGTGAAATGTGACTAAGAGGTCTTCACCTTTATTTTGGTAGTTAATTCACAACCCAGTGATTTTCAGAACAGATTGCCTTAGGTTATAGCAGTTTAATGGAATAGTTGGCCACTTTTACCATCTACTTGAACTTACAAATGAGAGAATTTAAACATCCACATGGGATTTTGCTTCAGTTGCCCTCAGAATAAATTCATATTAATAATGATCATGATTACCACATAAAAATGAAAATAGGCAAATCTACTGAAATAATTAACAGGATGAGATGGTAGTTGAATGAGAGTAGCCCCCCATCTATAATATGAATGTAGCATATGTATATATTAAATTACATTGTTATTAAAATCAAGCATTCAATTTCTACATTTAACAATCACAAATTTATTAAATATCAATCACTTTTGTCCCTGAAATTTTTCAGCAGTAGAAAGTTCTGTCTGGGACTTCAACGTCTACACTAATCAGCTTCTCTCCTTCTGGCTATCCTTCAAATTCCATCTTAGTTAGTCTTTCTATAAACCCCTATTCAAGACTGCAGCATCCCCCTACTCCCTTTTACCTGTTCACGCTTTACTTTTGTCCCTCTCATCTAACTAAACTCTAAACTTGATATGATCAGGGTCATTTTGTCCACTGTATTCACTGATGAATTCTTACTGCTGGAACACAGCCTAGTATATGGTGGGTGTTTGACAGGTATTTATTAATTCAATTGATGAATACATAAATAGAAGGCAGTGATTAAAGCTTATCAGTCTTTCACCTCATACATTAGATATCAGTACTTTGTTACATTTTTAAGATGAAAAACCCCTCTAAATATGAACTACATCATAGATGCTAATTTTAAGTGAAAATGTTAGAGTGATATATACAGCTTGATAACTACAATGTCTGTATAGACCAAATATGGTGTGGGAAAAAAGTATTGAACAAGTGAAGGACTCTAGTAAATGGTATTGCCTACTATTTTAATTTTAGCAATTCTAGCAGATGTATAATGCTGTTGTTCTGTAATTATTTGAATGATGATGGCTATTAAATGCTTCTTTTATTTTTTAGTAAAATGGTCCACACATATTACCCATTTTAAAATCTTATCGGGTTATTAAGTTTTAAGAATTTTTTCCAGCTATTTAGGCTTTTAAAAATTCCATATTTAGGGGCACCCGGGTGGCTCAGTGAGTTAAAGCCTTTGCCTTCAGCTCAGGTCATGATCCCAGGGTCCTGGGATCGAGCCCCGTATTGGTCTCTCTGCTCAGCAGGGAGCCTGCTTCCTCCTCTCTCTCTGCCTGCCTCTCTGCCTACTTGTAATCTTTCTCTCTGTCAAATAAATAAATAAAATATTTTTAAAAATCCATATATATTTATATATAAATTTATATAGTATTTACACATAAATACTATATAAATTCATATTTAATATATTTATAAATTTATAAATCCACAAATCATAATTTAAATAATATAATATAGTGATATGAATATATAATTCATAATATTAATATAATAAATTTATTATGTCATAAGATATAATTATATATATTATATAAATTATATTTACATATAATTTATATATACAAGGTCCATATATATGTAAATTCCATATATATATAAATTCCATATGTACAGATAAAATATATAATTTCATCCTAGAAATTTTGCACATATTTATAAAATTAATCATAAGAATATGTTTTTGATACTACTGTATAAGCCATATACATTATACTAATATACTAATAGTAAAAAATATATAAGTATACATTATAATGCATTATACAAATTATTATATATGATATCAATACCTTATACTATAAGGCATTAAATTTTTATATTATCTTGCAATTGTTCATTAATAGTGTATACACATATTTTTAAATTTTATATATTGAAAATATATCCTTCTGGCCTTCCAAATTCTCTTATCAGTTATAGTTACTTACTTGAAAATTGTTTTAAACTCAATAGAAAAAAAAAGTAAAACAGAAAAATAAGAAAAAAAGTTGAAACAAATAGAAAACCACATCAAGAGTGTAGATATACATCAAGCCATATCAATATTCACATTAGATGTAAATAGCAAACAACCCGATCAAACAGCAGATGTTTTTCAAATTGATTAAGAAAGTGAGACCCACATATATGTTGCTTAATAAAACTTAAATATAAAGAAGAAAACTTATTAAAAATAAAAATATACAGAGGAGGAGTCAAGATGGCTGAGGGGTAGCAGGCTGAGATGACAGCAGGTAGCAGGAGTTCAGTTAGATAGTTATCAAACCATTCCAAACACCTATAAACCCAACAGGAGATCAAAGAGAAGAAGAGCACCAATTCTAGAAACAGAAAATCAACCACTTTCTGAAAGGTAGGATGGGCAGAGAGGTGAATCCAAAGTGACGGGAAGATAGGCCATGGGGTGAGGGGGTGGGGTGCTCCTGGCAATTGGTGGAGCAACAGAACACAAAATTTGAACTTTTAAAAGTCTGCTACACTGAAGGCCATCGCTCCAGAGGCCAAGGGGGGGCGGTGAAGCCCTCATGAGGACAGTGTGATCTCAGGTCACACAGGGTCACAGAAGGATCTGGGGTGTCTGAGTGTAGCAGAGCTTGCAGGTGTCAGAGTGGGAAAGCTAGCTACAGAGACAGAGCTGAGGAGTGAGCGCTCAGCTAGGTGTTATCTTAAACTGTGATCCGTGGCACAGTTAGACCACTGCTCTTTGAGCAGGGACCCCACAAGTGGGAGATCTGGGGAAACCCACCTTCCATCTCTGGAGGCAGGAATTTGCTGGGTTTGGAGACTGCAAATTGGGCTGTGTGCCAGAGACAAAAACACTCGGTCACAGGCTGGGTGAGCTTGGATGGCGGCTGGAGACCAGGGAGATGGGAGAGACTGAGCATTTTTCTCCAAGGGCACACTGAGGAGTGGGGCCCAGAGCTCTCAGATTTCCTGGGCTGGAGACTGGGAGGCCACCATTTTCATTTCCATCCTCCAGAGCTCTATGGAAAACACTCAGGGAACAAAAGATCCTGAGAGCGAACCTGAGGAGATTAGTTAGCCTGGTCCCTGGCACTTCGGCCTTAGGCAAAGACATTTGAGAATCACTACAACAGGCCCTACCCCAGAAGATCAGCAAGAACATCCAGCTAAGACCAAGCTCACCGATCAAGGAGAACAGCGGAATTCTAGAGGAGGGAAAAGCAAAGCATAGAATTCATGGCTTTCTTCCCATGATTCTTTAGTCTTGCAAAGTTAATTAAATTTGTAAAACTTTTTCTTATTCTAATTTTTTTAACTTTTCCTCTTTCCCCTTTTCACGTTTTTTAACTAGTTTATCTTAATAATACCTTTCTTTAAAAAAAACTTTTAAACCTTCATTATTATAGTCATATTTTATCCTTTACTGTATCTAGCTTTATTTTTTTGTACACATATAGGGTTTTTTACTTCTTAAAAAATTTTTGGGATACAATTTCTTCTAGTATATCAAAATATAGCCTAAATCTAGCACAGGGCTTTGTTCTCATCTCCAACCTGAGCAAATTTCCTCCACTTTCTTTTCCTTTCTTTTTCCAACCAACTTATCTTATCAATTCCTCTTTTAGAATTTTTTAAAATTTTCATCCCTACAGTCGTTTTCCATCCCTTCATCATGTTTACCCTAATTTTCATTTATATATAAGTTTTTCTTTCTTTAAAATTTTGGAAGGTAGTTTCTTCTAAGAGACCAAAATACACCCAAAATCAAGTGGGTGGCTCTGTTCAATTCACCAGTCTAATTAATAATATATTAATCATATTAATATTTTATTAATAAATTTAATAATAAATATTTATTAATATTTATAAATAATGAATATAATGATATAAATAATAAATAAAATAATTAATAAGTAATTAATAAATTTAATTAACGATTTAACTAATATATATATTATATATATATTATTTATATAATATATAAATATTTAACTAATTTAACTAATATATATATATAATATATATATATTTATATATATATATATAAATATATATATATATATTTAAATTTTTTTAATCTTCTTTTAACCCCCTTTATTCTCCCCCTGATTTGGGGTCTCTTCCGATTTCGTTAGTGTACATTTTTCTGGGGACTTTGCCACCCTTTTAATATTTTATTCTCTCATTCATAAATTCTTATTTGGATAAAATGACAAGACAGAAAAACTCAATACAAAAAAAGAACAAGAGGCAGTACCAAAGACTAGGGACCTAATCAATATGGACATTGGTAAAACATCAGATCTAGAGTTCAGAATGATGGTTCTCAAGGTGCTAGTTGGGTTCAAAAAAGCCATGGAAGATATTAGAGAAATGCTGTCTGGAGAAATAAAAGCCCTTTCTGGAGAAATAAGAACTAAAATCTAACCAAGCTGAAATCAAAAAAGCTATTAATGAGGTGCAATAAAAAATGGAGGCTTTTACTGTGAGGATAAATGAGGCAGAAGAGAGAATTAGTAATATAGAAGACCAACTAACACAGAATAAAGAAGGTGAGCAAAAGAGAGACAAACAAGTACTGGACCACAAGGGGAGAATTCGAGAGATAAGTGATACCATAAGACAAAACAATATTAGAATAATTGAGATCCCAGAAGAAGAAGAAAGAGAGAGAGGTGGGGATAAGGTATATTGGAGAGAATTACAGAGAATTTCCCCAATATGGCAAAGGAAACAAGCATTAAAATCCAGGAGGCACAGAGAACCACCCTGAAAATCAATAATAGGTCCATACCCAATCATCTAATAGTAAAACTTGCAAGTCTTACTGACAAAGAGAAAATCCTGAAAGCAGCCTGGGACAAGAAGTCTGTAACATACAATACTAAAATTATTAGATTGGCAGCAGACTTACCCACAGAGACTTGTCAGGCCAGAGAGAACTGGCATGATATATTCAGAGCACTAAAAGAGAAAAACATGCAGCCAAGAATACTATATCCAGCTATGCTATCATTGAAAATAGAAGGAGAGACAAAAAGCTTCCAGGACAAACAAAAACTAAAAGAATTTCTAAACACCAAAAAAGCCCTACAGGAAGTATTAAAAGTGATCCTGTAAGCAAGGAGAGAGCCTAAAAGTAGTAGACCAGAAAGGAACAGAGGAAATACAATGGCACTAAATTCATATCTCTCAATAATTACCTGGAATATAAATGGGCTAAATGCCCCAATCAAAAGACAGAGGGTATCAGAATGGATTAAAAAAAAAACAAAACTTATCAATATGCTGTCTACAAGAAACTCATTTTAAACCTAAAGACACCTCCAGATTCAAAGTGAGTGGGTGGAAAACAATGTACCATGCTAATGAACATCAAAAGAAAGCTGGGGTGGCAATCCTTATATCAGATCAATTAGATTTTAAGCCAAAGACTATAATAAGAGATGAGGAAGGACACTATATCATACTCAAAGGGTCTGTCCAACAAGCTCTAACAATTTTAAATATCTATGCCCCTAACGTGGGAGCACCCAACTATATAAACCAATTAATAACAAAATCAAATAAACACAATGACAATAATATAATAATAGTAGAGGACTTTAGCAACCCCCTCACTGAAATGAACAGATCATCCAAGCAAAAGATCAACAAGGAAATAAAGGCCTTAAATGATACACTGGACCAGATGGACATCACAGATATATTCAGAACATTCCATCCTAAAGCAACAGAATATACATTCTTCTCTAATGCACATGGAACATTCTCTAGAATAGATCACACTTTGGGCCAGAATTCAGGTCTCAACTGGTACCAAAAGACTGGGGTCATTCCCTGCATATTTTCAGACCACAATGCTCGGAAGCTAGAACTCAATCACAAGAGGAAATTTGGAAAGAACCCAAATACATGGAGGATAAAGAGCACCCTACTAAAGAATGAAGGGGTCACCTAGGAATTAAAGAAGAATTGAAAAAATTCATGGAAAAACTAGGAAAAACAGAAACAAAAATCAAAAACAAAAACAACATAAAACAAAAAAATCAGAACAAATCAACGAAAGTAGGAGCTGGTTCTTTGAAAGAATTAATAGGATTGATAATCCCCTGGCCAGACTTATCCAAAAGAAAAGAGAAAGGACCCAAATTAATAAAATCATGAATGAAAGAGCAGAGATCACAACCAGCACCAAAGAAATACAAACAATTATAGGAACATATTATGAGCAACTATACACTAGCAAATTTGACAATCTGGAAGAAATGGATGCATTCTCAGAGAGACGTTTAAACTACCAAAACTGAACCAGGAAGAAAGAGAAAACCTGAACAGACCCATAACCAGTAAGGAGATTGAAGCAGTCATCAAAAATGTCCCAACAAACAAGAGCCCAGGACCGGACGGCTTCCCAGGGGAATTCTACCAAACATTTAAAGAATTAATTCCCATTAGCCTGAAACTGTTCCAAAAAATAGAAATGGAAGGAAAACTTCCAAACTCATTTTATGAGGCCAGGATTACCTTGATCCCAAAACCAGACAGAGACCCCATCAAAAAAGGGAATTACAGACCAATATCCTTGATGAACACAGATGCAAAAATTCTCACCAAAATAGTAGCCAGTAGGATTCAATGATACATTGAAAGGATTATTCACCATGACCAAGTGGGATTTATCCCTGGGCTGCAAGTTTGGTTCAACATCCACAAATCAATGTGATATAATACATTCATAAAAGAAAGAACAAGAACCATATGATACTTTCAATAGATGCTAAAAAAGCATTTGACAAAGTACAGCATCCTTTCTTGATCAAAACTCTTCAAAGTATAGGGATAGAGAATACATTCCTCAATATCATCAAAGCCATCTATGAAAAACCCACTGCAAATATCATTTTCAATGGGGAAAAATTGAGAGCTTTCCCCCTAAGGTCAGGAACACAGCAGGGATGTCCATTATCACCGCTGCTATTCAACATAGTAGAAGTCCTAGCCTCAGCAATCAGACAACAAAAAGAAATAAAGGCATCCAAATTGGCAAAGAAGAAGTCAAACTATCACTCTTTGCACATTATATGATACTCTATGTGGAAAACACAAAAGACTCCACTCCAAATCTGCTAGAATTTGTACATGAATTCATCAAAGTGTCAGGATATAAAATCAATGCACAGAAATCAGTTGCATTTCTATACAGCAACCACAAGACAGAAGAAAGAGAAATTAAGGAGTCAATCCCTTTTACAATTGCACACAAAACCATAAGATACCTAGGAATAAACCTAACCAAAGAGGCAAAGAATTGGTACTCAGAAAACTATAAAGTACTCATGAAAAAAATTGAGGAAGACACAAAGAAATGGAAAAAATGTTCCATGCTCATGGATTGGAAGAAGAAATATTGTGAAAACATCTATGCTACCTAAAGCAATCTACACATTTAATGCAATCCCTATCAAAATGCCATCCATTTTTTTTCAAAGAAATGGAACAAATAATCCTAAAATTTATATGGAATCAGGAAAGACCTCAAATAGCTAGAGGAATGCAGGAAAAAAAAAAAAAAGCCAAAGTTGGTGCCATCACAATTCCAGACTCCAAGCTCTATTACAAAACTGTCATCATCAAGAAAGTATGGTACTCACAAAATCAGACACATGGATCAATAGAACAGAATATAGAGCCCAGAAATGGACCCTCAACTCTATGGTCAACTAATCTTCGACAATGCAGGAATGAATGTCCAATGGAAAAACTATAATCTCTTCAAAAAATGTTGGGAAAATCGTACAGCCACATGCAGAAGAATGAAACTGGACCATTTCTGTACACCATACACAAAAAGAGACTCAAATGGATGAAGCACCTCAACGTGAGAAAGGAATCCATCAAAATCCTTGAGGAGAACACAGGCAGCAATCTCTTCCCCCTCAGTTGCAGCAACTTCTTCCTAGAAATATCACCATAGGCAAGGGAAGAAAGGGCAAAAATGAACTACTGGGACTTCATCCAGATCAAAAGCTTTTGCACAGCAAAGGAAACAGTCAATAAAACCAAAAGACAACTGACAGAATGGGAGAAGATATTCACAAATGCCATATCAGACAAAGGGCTAGTATCCAAAATCTATAAAGAACTTACCAAACTCAGCACCCAAAGAACAAATAATCCAATCAAGAAATGGGCAGAGGACATGAACAGGGACTTCTGCATAGAAAACATCCAAATGGCCAACAGACACATGAAAAAGTGCTCCACTTCACTTGGCATCATGGAATTACAAATCAAAACCACAGTAAGATACCACCTCACACCAGTCGAAATGGCTAAAATTAACAAGTCAGGAAGTGACAGATGCTGGCGAGGATGTGGAGAAAGGAGAACCCTCCTACACTATTGGTGGGAATGCAAGCTGGTGAAGCTGCTCTGGAAAACAGCATGGAGGTTCCTCAAAAAGTTGAAAATAGAGCGACCCTACGACCCAGCAATCGCACTATTGGGTATTTACCCTAAAGATACAAATGTAGTGATCGGAAGGGGCACGTGCACCCCAATGTTTATAGCAGCAATGTGCACAATAGCCAAACTATGGAAAGGGCCTAGATGTCCATCAACAGATGACTGGATAAAGAAGAAGTGGTACATATATACAATGGAATAATATGCAGCCATCGAAAGAAATGAAACGTCATTAGCAATGACATGGATGGAACTAGAGGGTATTATGTTGAGCGAAATAAGTCAAACACAGAAAGACAATTATCACATGATCTCCCTGATATGAGGAATCTGAGAGGCAAAGTTGGGGGTTTGGGGGTAGGGAAGGAAAAAAATGAAACAAGATGGGATCAGTAGGGAGACAAACTGTAAGAGACTCTTAATCTCACAAAACAGACTGAGGGTTGTTGGGGGAAGGAGGGTTGGAAGGGGGTGGTTTGGTTATGGACATTGGGGAGGATATGTGCTATGGTGAGTGCTGGGAAGTGTGTAAGCCTGATGATTCACAGACCTGTACCCCTGGGGCTAATAATACATTGTATGTTAATAAAACAAAGTAAAAAATAAATAAAAATATGGGACAATATAACCTCCTAACATTATTCAAACAAGGAAACTGAAATGGCTATATTAATATCAGAATAACTGATTTCAAAGCAAAAAATGTCATAAGGAATGAGGATGGTCATTTCCCAATGATAAAGTGGTCAATTAAGTAAGACATAAAATCCTAAATATTTCTTTACTGAATAATAAAGTATCAATATATATGTAGCAATATATGTAGTATATATGTGTGTGTGTGTGTGTATATATATATACACACAGCCTATAAAATAATCAGAGCACACACCATCCCTCTATCAATAATAATTAGAACAAAGAGAGGAAATCAGTATGAATATTAGAGCTCAGTGTGTATCATTTTTATATTATCTGTTTTATTCTCATTGTAATACTAGTTCCCTCTAGCTTCTTAAAAATTTGTAGCCTATTCACAATAACTGACTTCCTCTCCCAGCTTGCACCATCAATTTGCTGCATGTTTATTCTTAGAAATGTATTTATCTCTAGATCACAGGCCTTATGTCCCTCCTTTTTGTGACTAATAAATTTTGATAAGATGATAAACTATGAATTTTATATTTTTGCTGCCTGAATTTTGTTGTAATTCCATTAAGTAGTGAAGTTTGGATATGCCTTTAAATACTTTAAATCCATAGGATACTTTCCAAGTTTGTTTATAAATTTTGTTTAGTGTAGATCTAGAAAAGCTTATAATCTAGGGTCAATTTAGCTATTACTAAAGACACACCTCTCTAAATGATTTACCTCATGCCCTGTGCACTTCAATGTCTTTCTCATCTACCTTATGACAATACAAATTACTCCCAACTCCCTGAGCTCTGTACTATTCCTTTCTGATGGTCTCTTCCTGGACCTTAGACACTTTGCCCTCATGTACAGATCAATATTCAAGTCAAGATTCCAGGGGCCTGCTCTTGAGATATCTGGAGATTTCCAACTCTGCATCACTTTCCCCTCTAACACTCTTTTAGCTGATTTTTTACCTCTTTCTTTTGAAAACTGCATCTAATCAATCATGTTTTCTTTCTTTCTTTGGGAATTTATGGACATTTAATGCTGGTTTTGTAATATATTACATACAAGGTGGACTGTGCTTTTCTTGTTCTTCTATTTGTTTAAAGCAGAAGGATAAGTCTATTACTTTGCATACTATCTTGATCTGAAGTAGAGGTTCCTATCTGATTCTACAACAAAAATTTTTCCATTATGTAATTCTGTGAATCTTTATCATCTAGATCTGATAATATCTGAACTGTGATCTGACTTTCAAATGTATACTAAAATAGCATATTATATTTTGAATATTATTATTTTTGATATCAAGATATTTTTATGGATCTTAATTGGCAATATAATATGTATCTGAAATAAGCAACATGAGTTTCATCATCCGTTTTACCACTAATGATGCAGTGAACTAAAAGTTCAACTTTGTTTTGTTGCAGATCAGGTGTTATTTAAAAATATTTTTTCATTAAAAATTATAATTTATGCCTAGTCTTTTAGCTTATCAAGGGCTTGACAATAATTTTATTCCTTATTTTTAAGGATATTATGAAAAGAAAATTACCCAAAATTTTTCCGTATGCTAATCAAATGGAATTCAAGTGAAAATTGTCCATAGTTTTTATATCCAGTAATCTCTGCAGAGGGTATTTAAAAAGCATACTATAACAACTCTGTATCCACAGATCTGACAACCTACCTAAAATGGACCAATTCCTTGAAAGACAGAATCTACTCAAACTTACTCAAGGAGAAATAGACAATTTGAATAGGTTATTATTATTTAAATAGTGTCTATGACCAACATGGGGCCCCAACTCATGACCCTGAGATCAAAAGTTTCATGCTCGACCAACTAAATAGGCATACATTTATTAAATAAATGAATTAATAATAACATTCTTAACCAGAAAACACCAAGCCCAGGTGGGTTCACTGGTTAATTTTACCACATGTTTAAGGAAGAAATTATACCAATGCTCTACAAATTTGTCCATTAAATAGAAGCACAGTGAATACTATAAGTAACCAAATAAAGCCAGCATTACTTCAATACCAAAACCAGAAAGAATGCTAGAAAGAAAAACTGTAGGCCTATATCTTTCATGAGCATACATACAAAAAATCTAAAACAAAATATTGGAAAATGGAATCCAGAAATGTATAAAAATTATTATGCAACATGACCTACTAAGTTTTATTCCAGGAATACAAGGCTAGTTAAATATTCAAAAATCAATCCAAACAATCTCATCAAAAAGCTAAATAAGAAAAATTACATGGTCATGTCAATAGATTCAGACAAAATGAATAGCTTTTGACAAAAATTTAACATTCAGTCATGAGTAAAATAAACAAAACAAAACAACTCTTACCAGTCCAGGAATAGAAGTTACATTCCTCAACTTAATAAAAAAATCTGTGAAAAACTACAAATATCATCACAGTCAATAGTGACAAATTACAACGTTTCCAGCTAAAATCAAGAACAAGACAATGATGTCTCCTTCCATTAACCCTATATAACATCATACTGGCAGTCCCAGATAATGCAATAAGATAAGGAAAGGAAATTATACACACACACACACACACACACACACACACACATATGTTGGAAATGAAGAAATAAAACTTTCTTTGTTCATAGATATTTTCTGTCTATGATGAGAATCCCAAAGAAGCAAAAACAACAATGATAAAAATCTCCTGGAATGAATAAACAATTATATAAAATTTCAGGGTATACAAATACATATAATTTATTGCATAGTACCATGAACCCAGTACTTTATCAGTTATTTTTACTATTATTACTACAAGAATCAGACTCCCATCGATTTGCCCATTTTAGACACAGAGGATAGCAGATCCAAGGCTACTACCTGGCTTCCAACTATCTATTTCCATTCCTATCTAGTCCTATGAGGAAAAAAGAAAAATCTATGATCTTTATTGTAACTATATATTTTTAAATTTTTAAATGAACATTTACCTTTTTTTTCATTTTGGAGACTATTTTTAGAGCAGTTTTAAGTTCACAGCAAAATTGGAATGAAGGTATAGAGATATTCCATATATACCCTATGCTGACACATACATAGTCTCCACATTATTTGTTGTTGTTAGGACAGTGGAAAAAGAAGTTCAATAATGGATCTCACAGTATGTTTTAAGTACTACTGTACCATTGTATTACAAAACTATTTTTGAACTTTTCTTCTGAGAAATCTGAACATGATCCAAGGTTAATTCACCAAGAGATCAATACCTAAAAGTTAAATAGTGTGAAATTATTTAATGGTAATGACATGCTTCCTTCTGAGTCGTCTCTATTCTAAAAGACATTTGAGTTTACCAGTACTATTCTAACACTAATCAAGCAAATATCTTATCTCTTCATTAGGTTTTCATTATATTTATATTTAAATGCTAGTTCTCTATAATTATCTTCCTCTTTCATTATTACTTTAGAAAAATTCTAAACAAGTGAAAAAATATTTTTTTTAAAGACAGTGAAAATGATAAGCTATACTTTCAAGCATGAATATATCTATACCAGAAATAGTTGTAATTCTATGCTATTCTAAAATAACTCCTGGGGTAGATATTCAAAAATCTTCCCTTAGTACTTCGTTTGTCTGACAACATTAGCACTTAGATTTTGGGAATTGGATGAGATGAATGATACTGAAATTTGTACCCTGTCTATACTTTAAAATAACATAGTTGATTCCTTGGTAAAGCTACATCTTACAGTTAGTTAGGTAAATTAGTTGTCAGGGAAGTGGCAGAGATGATCTAATCATAAGCCAGGAACAAGTAGCAATGATCTAAGGGAAATAATCTTCTCTATTTGGAGCAATTGAAAATTCACTTAGGCTTTCTAGCGTTAAAGCCAAAATTCCCTATGTTCCTGATTCAACTGATGGGGAGACAAGAGTCATAACATCTTAAACAAAATAAAGAGGTATATTTGGATTACATAAATTATATTAAGTCTCCTGTGAACAAAGAATGCAAACAGGAGTAACGAATGATTGTTGAAATAAAGCCACCATTAAAAATTAATTGTACAGTCTTCCAATTAACCTAGAAAGCAAACAAAATTGAAATGCATATATATTAATCCACAAACTATTTTACAAAAGTTAATGTCATTAGAAATAATTACTAATTCATTTATTACGTGACTTACATTAGAAATAAATATCAAAGCAATCACATGAATAAATATACACCAGATATGTATGCATGTGTGTTTGTGTAAATCAAAAATAAAATCAATGCAGAATATACATACCTTATATTTGGTTGTGTATATGTTTAAATGTAAAGAAGAAAAAATAGGAGTGTTACGTTTGAAATTTACTAAAGGAGATATATACATTAAGAAAAATTAAACCAGTAAGTACGAAAAGAAAATATGGAAACCTAGGTGATACTTCAATGAGAAAGTGCCTATAGGGAGAGGAGAATTTTTTCCTTTTTTTATATATGGTCACATACACATCACATCTGTATTATACTGACATATAAACACACATTTATTTATTTATTTTATTTTATTTTATTTTATTTTTTTATATTTATATATTTAATAAAATAAATAAAATAAAAAAATAAAAAAATAAATAATAAAAATAAATTAAATAAATAAATAAATAAATAATATAAATATATTTATATTATTTTAAAGATTTTATTTATTTATCTGACAGAGAGAGAGAGATCACAAGTAGGCAGAGAGGCAGGCAGAGAGAGAGGAGGAAGCAGGCTCCCTGCCAAGCAGAGAGCCCGATGTGGGGCTCAATCCCAGGACCCTGAGATCATGACTTGAGCCGAAGGCAGAGGTTTAACCCACTGAGCCACCCAGGCGCCCCATAAACACACATTTAAACACAAATACATGCAAATTATAGCAGCACTATATTAGATACAAATCATTTCACATAACACTATTTCATAACAAATCATGTCACATAATATAAAACACAATTTCAGATATATTATCATCATCAAATAACTCAGAAGTAGAAAGCAATGATACCTGCATATAATGAAATTAAGTATACTCGATATATTTTGTGTCTTTCCAGAGCCACCCTTCCCTCTCCTATCCTTCTTCAGGTTACCTGGACTGTAAAAATCACATCAGTGAGCTTACATGTCTCCTGACTGCCTTTTGGGTTCATACAATGAGGAATCATGGCAGAAGTTTGGGGGGATTGGGGAGAGAGAGAGGTCAAGGAATACCGTTCCCTGATTCTCACCCTACGAGCCTAAATTGTGCTTGTTGTATCCCTTCACAAAACGTCACTGCTTTCCCCAAAGTGGTCTGTTTTACAGAACTGTCCTATCTTATGAATTCTAAGTCTTTCCCTCCTCTCTAACTTTTGGACCCAGAAGTGACGGTAGTTGTGCCAATGTTAACCTAAGTTTGAGAACTATTCATTATGATTCTCCTAAATACCACCAAAACTTGTGAATTATTTTTTGTAAATAAACTGAGTTATTAAAATTTGTGTGTGTCATCTGGATCCTGAGTGATATAATGAAAAAATAAAGTTGATTATTCCCATGCCTTGACCAATGCAAACAATAAGCTTGGCAAAACTTCTTAAATAGAAAATTATGTACATACTTCTGAGTATGTACATAAGCATCTGCAAATTGTATTGTTCTATATAAATAGTAACTTTATAAAAACAAAAAAAGAACTCTTAAGAAGTGTGCTGTCAACGGTCATTACAATGACCTCTATTAGAATATCCTGTAGGATGGGGAACCTGCATGGCTCAGTGAGTTAAGCACCTGACTCTTGGTTTTGGCTTAGGTCTTGATCTCATGAGTCCTGGTTGGAGCTCCGAGTTGGGCTCCACGTTCAGCAGGGAGCTCTGAGTTGGGCTCCATGTTCAGCAGGGAGTCTGCTTGAAGAGTCTCTCCCGCTGCCCTCCCCCCACTCACACACATGGGTGCTCTGTCTCTCAAATAAAAAAATAAATCTTAAAAAGAAAAAAAAAAGTATATCTTGTAGGTATCCCTGATTCTCATACTTCATTTTCAGTGTAATTTAGAACCTCCTGAGGAAATCATAAAGATTCCCAGGTCCTTTCCATAGAGATTCTAGTTAGCAGCTAAAGGGTGGTTCACAAAACTGCATTTTGATTATCACCACAGGTGATTATACTACAACTGTTCCGAGGACCAGGATTTGAGTAACATACATAGACATCAATAAGAAGATAAGATTTCTAAAAAACAAACAAAATAACAAACAATGATGCAAAACTCTCAGCTACTTATTATAAGCAATATTTCACTAAATACTTGCTTGGGAACTTTTGCCAAACTACTCCTGGCTTATTTATAAAATAATCATAAATAAGAGTCTACAATAAAATGGTTCCAAGACATGTTTCTAAAGAAAGATGTCATTCATTGGTCCAAAAATGTTATTTGGTTGTATATATGGCAGACCCTGTTTCTATCATTATATGAAGGAAGTACCATGGTGAAGACACAATAGACTGATTGATTGATTTTTAAGATTTTATTTATTTATTTGAGAGAGAGAAAAAGCATGTGTGAGCACAAGCAGGTGGAGAGGCAGAGGAAAGGGAGAAGCAGACCCTCTGCTGAATAGGGAGCTTGATGCGAGGCTCAGTTTCAAGACCCTGGGATCATGACCTGAGCTGAAGGGAGACAGTTAACCAAATGAGCCATTCAGGTGTCCCAAGACACAAAAGATTTAAATATATCATGTGCTTTCTTTCTGTGATTATCTCAAGCCAAGGTTTTGGGGAAAAAGAGTAATCTGAAGATTGCTCTTAAAGTCAACACTTGTTGATAATATAAAGATTACATAAAGATAACATAAAGATTACAACAAACAACTTGACTTACAAACTGTGAACTTAATGCACTTAGAAGCAGGAATGCAGTTGTTAGATTATGTAGTTAAATTGATCATTTAATGTGGCCTTTTTTTGTTGAGATGATCTTAGGTAACTAAAACAACTAGTATGACTTCTGATATTTTAAAAATTATTATGAAATATTTAATAGATATCTTGGCAATAATCCTCAAAATTTGGTATTCCCTGAATACCTTGACAGTGTTTGTCATATCTACATACCACTTATACTAATAACCATGTAATATTTTTCTATTAAATTTTAAATCGGTTCAGAATTTCTAAGACATGCTCTAGGAATAATAACTATGAAGTCATTGATTTCCTGTTCTAGATACATTTTTTTCCTATCAAACAATAAATGTAAAATTAAATAAATAATTTATCAATGTGACACAAAATTATGAATATTATCAGTGTTATGTATATTACAGTTTGACAGGCATTAAAATGTCTGTACAATATCTTTAGATCCTATTGATCTCTAACTTTGGGAATGTATTATATTCTTTAAAAATGTACTACTTCTTGTATAACAGTTTTGAATGATACATAGCATAATAAAACCTTGATGATTGTCATGAGAAATGCAACTTGTAACTTTCCTCCAAATGGAGTTGTTTTCAAAATTTAGCTTTAAAAATAATGGATTGGAGTTGTCTGTCATAACAAGATTATGAAAAGTTGAAGTCACAGTTAATGAAATATCAAAGAGAGAAAATCTATCAACATAAAGCACAAGCTGGTGTTGAACAGACTTGATCACATAACTTGTATATCTGGGAGAACTAAAGACATGTTTTTGTTTGTTTGTTTTGTTTTAGAGAGAGAGAGAGAGAGAGGGGTGGGGAAGGAAGAGGGATAACGAAAATCTTAAGCAGAGTCCATGCCTAGCACTGAGCCTGAGACGGGGCTTGATCTCATGACCCTGTAATCATGACCTGAGCTGAAATCAAGAGTTGCAGGCTTAACCAAATGACCCACCCAGGCACCTCACTAAGGAGGTGTTTTAACTGCATGTCTTTTACCTATTGAAAAGTATCTCAATATGTGATTTAATGTAATTCTGCAATATTTCCTTTCCTGTTTTGTTTCATTCTAAACCTATGACTAGAGAAAACATTAACCCTTATATAATATCCTGACCAAATGCTCATGTGTATTTTTCAAATTAATATTGCATTTGTATATATATATATATATATACTCTTACTCATATAAAATTACAAAACTACAGATTACTATTTTTCATAAAAACAAATCTTAATTTTCATTTAGGGATAAATTATAATCAGAAATATAACTAATGACCTGGTCATCTCTTGCTTGTGCCTCCAGAACTCACAGGGGAAACTTAAATGGTTCCCCCAAACTGACATGAGGTGGTCGTTAGTCTTGCAAAACAAGTTAAATTAAACTTTGTATGTATCCCTAAACTGGTTTTGTCTGCTCTGAGAATTTTTGAGACTAGTCTCTATTTTTTATTTTAAGCCAAAATTTGAACTCAGATCTGGCTATGTATTTTTATCTGAATAGATTTAGAAATATTCATTTGAGGGGCACCTGGGTGGCTCAGTGGGTTAAAGCCTCTGTGTTCAGCTCAGGTCATAATCCCAGGGTCCTGTGATCAGGCCCAAGGTCCTGGGATCGAGCTCCGCATCAGGCTCTCTGCTCAGCCGGGAGCCTGCTTCCCCCACCCTCACCCGCCTGCCTCTCTGCCTACTTGTGATCTCTGTCTGTCAAATAAATAAATAAAATCTTAAAAAAAGAGAGAAATATACATTTGAATCATTTACAAAGTTAGACAGCGTTAAGAAGCATATTATATTAAAAATGTTCTCCATCTCTCTGAAATACCTGAAATTCAATAACACCCAATTAATATATTTACACAAAGATGCATATGTAGAATAATATATTAACTGGAATCCACCCGTAACCCATAAGAACCAGTGAAAGCCTTGGGATGAGCATCTTTTCATGTATCTGTTGGTCATCTGTATGTTTTCTTTAGAAAATGTGGTAAACAGTCTTCAAAAAAAATTAGAAAAGAATTACCATATGATCCACTAATGCCACTACTGGGGTATTTATCCAAAGAAAAAGAAAACTCTACTTCAAAAAGATAAATGTACCTCTACGGTTATTGCAGCACTATTTACAATAGCCAAGATGTGGAAGCAACCCAAGTGTCCATCCATAAATGAATGAAAAGAAGATGTGACGTGTACACACACATACATATACACACACAGTGGAATATTACTCAGCTATAAAGAAGAATGAAATCTTGCTATTTGCAACAACTTAAATGGACCTAAAGGGTATAATGCTAAGTGAAATAAGTTAATCAGAGAAAGACAAAGACCATATGATTTCCCTTACATGTCAAATTTAAGAAACAAAACAAATGAACAAAGAAAACAAGAGAGAAAGAAACAAAAAACCAGACTCTTAAATACAGAGAACAAATTGATAGTTGCCAGGGGGGAGATGAGTGGTAAGGAGTGAGTGAAACAGATAAAGGTAATTAAGAATATACCTATCTGGAAGTGCACTGAGGAATGTATAGAAAAGCTAAATAATTATTGTACACCTGAAACTAAGAGAACACTGTATGTTAATTATGCTTCAATTAAAAAACATAAAATAATAAAATAAAAAAAAAAGCTTGGTTTGTCTATAAGCTTCAAAAGTGAATTCCATTTTAGTTTCTTACCTGTTTACAGCAACTTTTTCCTGAAATTACTAATTGCCACCCCACCTCCCTCAGGAGGGAGTACCTATCAAACATGTTTTTATAGATAATAACAGGAGTTCTCCTTTTATGTAAATTGAATCAAGCTTCTCTTTCATGAATTTGCTTTCCTGAGTCAGCCATAGGCTGCCAATATGCTTGGAGTTTACAATGATTCTTTCATGTTCAGAGTATAACTTTTTATTATAAGCTTTATGACTTGAAAATTATCATTACATATGATAAGATGTATTTCAGGCAAAGTGAATTGTTTAGGGTAAATAGAAGCATATGAGTAAAAGACATCTAATAATTTGGGATATTGCAAATAAAACTGAAAAGAGGTAGAGGCAAATACTAAAAAGCCTCAGTTGCCAGATGCTGAACATTTCCTGCCAGCATTTGGGAGTTCTAATTTGGTGTTATCTACAGGCTGTGCTATATTTCTTGCCAGCAGGGAGGATCTAGCCAGGGGAACAAACCATAATGTGAATAGCAGTCTTCACTGGGACCAGGGTCTAGACAGAAATTTCTATCCAATTTTATACCTAAGAAGTGAAAAATTTTGGAAAATGTATTTAATATTATTTGGACAAACACATTAGATCTGTTAACCAACATATATATTTTTAGCTAAAATAGTTTTAAAATTCAGTATTGACTTAATCCTTTTACATCTTCACATGTAATATAAAATTACAATGTTGAAGAACTCTCAGACTGAGATATTCAGTACCATAAAAAATATTCTTGAGTAGGCAGAGAGCGATGCAATGTTATTATTTAATGACACTAACAATGTTAGTCAGGTGTTATACTGAACTTTTCATCTGCACTCATTATTCTATTAATATATACAATAATATTAATTATTGTACATATTTTATTAATTAACATATTGTATATATTAATCCCAATGATTGTAATATATAAAATAATCTTCTAAAAAGCTCCAAATCAAACATGTGTCTTAATTTTGTTAATATATTCTTCATGCATAAAAAGTCTCTAGTTTAATCCTGCTTCCCCATGTAAATACTGTCTGAAAATTCAGTTTCTAGAACATGTATTCTTGATTGATGCACACAAATATCAGAAGACCAAAGTGATATACAGGGAAAGTAGATACTCAGGACTATTAAATAAGTTGCTAAAGCATACACATGAAGACAATATTTTTTACTCCAAATCCAGGTACTTTTGACTAAAGATATTTTTCTTATCCTTCTGTGATTAATTAAACTATTATCTTAGTTTTAGCTATTTTTATGCCCTAAACTAACAGAAAATTGATTTCTCATTTTCAAGAAAATACTAAAGACAAAATATTTTAAGTTTAGAGTTATCATATTCAGAAGACAGAGTTGATGCTTCCTTTTTTTTTTAATAACTGACCCTTAAACTAACTTAGATATTGATTCTCCACAATCCAACAATCCAAAGAGAGAATACCTTTCTGAATAAAAGCTTGAATTTGACTGAGAACACTTAAATAAAAAAAAAAATAGAAAAGGAAAACTTTTGTATTTCCTTCTTAGAAGAAGAGATGAGATTCATCAGACATTCTAGTTAACCACAGGGAGATTGGCACCAGAGAAGGTCCTGGAGGTGAAATTAGATTGAACTAAAATGTTAAGTGACAAAAAAGAGATATTTCAGAGGGTCAATGTATACTGTAGTAGAGGAGAAATCACCAAGTTCATATCTTTTTAAAAAATATTTATTTATTTGAGAGAGAGCATGAAAGGGGAGAAGGTCAGAAGGAGAAGCAGACTCCCCATGAAGCTGGGAGCCCTATGTGGGATTTGACCCCGGGACTCCAATATCATGACCTCAGCCAAAGGCTGTGGCTTAACCAACTGAACCACGCAGGTGCCCATCAAGTCCATATCTTTAGCATAGCTTAAGAGGTAAGGACCAAAGTTGACAATGAAACTGAGAAGAAAGAAACAGGCCAGGAAAAAAGAATTGAATGGAATAGATTAATGATACCAGGATGTATTAATGATGGCACTGATGTATTATGTATTGAAATCATGCTACAGGTATGGGATGATAATTGTGAACTCACCTAGGAACAGACTGCATGCCCTTTCCTGAGCCCAAAGGCCTGATATAACTTGGCCTTTGCCACCTTTTCAAATACATTTCTACCACTGCCTTCCTAGCTCATCATATGCCTTGCTTACTGTTTTTTTGTTTTTTTTCTGTTCTTCTAATATGTTCTATTCCTACCTTCCAGTCTTTGAATCTTCTGTAAACCCTGCTTAGAAGCTTGTGCTCTCAGATATTCATATTGCTAGTTTCTTCTTCTAGTTTTAACTCAAATTCATGCCTCTTAGACGTACCTTTCTAATCATCATATTCAAATCCTAGAACTACTTAGTTTCAAAGACACATTATTATGTATTTCCAATAACACCTAATGCTCTTAGAAACAATATTTTCCTTGTATTTGCTTATGTGTTTATTGTTTGTTTCTCCCTCAAGATAACAAGGTATATGAAGGGGGTTAGCTGCCATGCTAACAACTCATTTCAGAAAGCTAAAATTTTCTAACCTAATTGACGAAAATAAATATTTTAATAAATGAATTCATCTTAGTCAATTTTCATTAAATTCTTCTGTAGAAATAAGCAACTCCCAAATCTCAGGGGCTGACACATAAGGTTATTTTTTGCTTTTGTTTTATGTATGCTTTGAGTCAGCTGCCAACATGCCCCAAAAGTCTTTGTTCTTGGGACACAAGATGAAGGAGCCACCCTTGGTTGGGTCCTGTAATTGTTGTAGTAGAGGGGAAAAAAGGTAATGGCAAAAAAAATGCAATGATTTTTGAAGTATATCACTTCTGCTCACATTCTGTTGTCCTAGCAGGTCATCTGGCCAAATCTGATTTCAACTGGAGTTGAGGCAATTCACATAGCAGTGGTCGGGATGTTTTATCCTGACAGCAAGTTACAGCTCCAGGTTGATTGGTGTGGATTACACTGGAGTGCACTTTTCTGCATCTACAGAAAGGGGCCCGGTAACTATGAACAATAATTCCATCAACCGTAGTATTAGAATGGGTAGAGACTAAGTGTGGCAAAAGGCCACAGAGAACATTATCTTTTGAGTGAGAGTGAATTTTAGGTAAAGTTAAACCTGTGACTGAACTCTCAAGCTCAGCTAACGCGTTGGCCTAACTGACATAAGAAAATCCTTTACGTGCCTGGGTGGCTCAGTTGGTTAATCAACTGCCTTCCACTTAGGTCATGATCCTGGAGTCCCCGGATCAAGTCCCACATTGTGCTCCCTGCTTGGCAGGAAGTCTGCTTCTCCCTCTGGCCCCTCCCCTCTCATGCTCTCTCTGTCTCTCAAATAAATAAATAAATAATCTTTAAAACAGAAAAAGAAAATCCTTCTAAATATATGTATCTCATGAAACTAAGGTATCATCCACTCTAAGACAAAACCATTATTTTATGTACCTCTATGAAAGAAAGAAAAAAAAACTAGCAAAAAAACCCACCAGGTTAATAAGCATTTAGCAGAAATGATTAAATGAGACTAGCACATAGATAATCAACAGATATTGTAGAAAACATTTAGACACTAATTATTTAAGGATATGATACTTTTCCATAAGCTGAACATATTTACTGATAAAAAGATTAGCTCTACAAATTAAAAGATTACATACATTTATGGGAGCATATTTATTTGCCTAAATTAACATTCTTATAATCACCATTTAATTTTGCTCTATAAATAATTAGTACTATTTCTAAGAAATTATTATCTATGTGCCAATTGGACAGCTATTGATACTCCCATTTGAGAAGAACTCTGGGAAGCTAGAGAAAAAATCTGATTCTTATCAACATTCTTACTAATAGATAACACTTCTTTACAAATAAATGTTGGCCTCAATGTGTCTCAGATTCATATTTATACAACAGGATTGAGTTAGAGCAGTAATTTTCAAGCCGTGCTTCAGGAGTTTTAGGATTTGCCTGATGATATTCAGGGACCATATGGGAACTGGAATGTGAAGGAAGCAGGAGTAGAAAATCCTTTTACCTTTTTCCTAAATAGAGAAGTTCATTTTTAATCTAATCTATGTAATGAAGTAACAAGTAACATTTCATATGAAAATAGAAAAAGGAAAGGACTGGCTGATAAAAGGCTGGAGACCAGACAATTTCTATAAAAATACTCATACATAAATTAAAATGAAAAATCGCACATAAGAATCTCATGATTATTGGGTATGTCAATCTTAGGGACTGGGACAAACTGGTAAATTGGGGTCTGTCAGAAAGAGTAAGCTTTTCAGTTGCATCGCACCATATCAGCTAGAAAGTGTTAAAAAATGCTTTCTGATTAAAAAAGTACTTCTGATTATTATAATATATATTGTGCCTTGAGAGTTAATTCCAGTACATCTGGAATTGTCCTGAGCCATTTTACTGAAATAATGGAAATAATGGTGGATGAAATCAGCCTCTCATCAAGGCATCAACTTACACATTAGCTGTTATCTTTTTTTTTTTTTTTTAAGATTTTACTTATTTATATGATTGAAAGAGAGAGAGAGGAAAAAAAAAAAGCAGGGTGAGAGGGAGAAGCAGGTTTCCCACTGAACTGAGAGCCCAACGCATGGCTTGATCCCAGGACCCTGGGATCATGACCTGAGCTAAAGGCAGACGTTTAATGACTAAGCCACACAGGCACCCCTTTAGTTGTTATTTTATAACCATTTTTAAAAGATCAGCCTAAGTTTGTGAGCATAGTTTATTGATAACAGAGATTGAGGGTTTGCACGTGTCTCTGTGAGACCTATTAGAGGGCTCTGACGCTGGGTCAAGTTACAAAGTAAAACCAAGCCTATGTGATCTACAGGATATAAGTCTGAGCCTATACTCTATACTGGACTCCCTGGCTCCATGGTGTTACATCTATGAGATATTTGACCCTGGCCCCAAAGAGAAAGCATATTGTAATACCCCTGCAAAGGCAAGATAGTTAGAGATTGAATTGACTCTCTGAACACTTGGTGTGAGACAGCCTTTCAATGTAATTGTAATTTTTTTTTTTTTGTCATTATAGCTACAGTTGTCACCAGACTTTAATCAATATGTTTATAAGGGAACTCAAATTGTTGAATTTGGGATTCAAAGGAGATTTCATAGATTATCCAGTCATTTTACAAAGGAGAATACTGAGGCTTATAGAGCATAAATGATTTGCATAAAGGCATACCCCCTATGACTTGAAAATGAAAGGTATTCTGAAACCATAGGGCACATATGGACAAGGCATTCAAAACAAAAGTAAGGCCATTATGACTCAAGAGAAAAAATACCACTATTGCAAATGAGCATGACAGGAGATTTAGTGCAATGAGATGAAGTAGACATGACTACCTAATTTGACAAGATTCTTTTTCAGGCTTAGCATCTCTTAGTTCACATCCAAGACATTATATATGTTCTCTTCTTGAACTTCTGCAGTGATTTCTCACTTAGTGCCTTCTTCCTAGGGTACTCTCAATATAAAATTAAAAAGCCATTGTGGATGATAGAAGGAAAACACAAATAAGCCACAGGATATGGTGGTGAGGGTGGGGAATGGGACATAGGAACAAAGAGATATCTTCCATTTCCAGGTGTGGTGAGTGGAGTTTTTTCCTCTTCGTTTTTCTCATAACTGTTGATCCTTCCCTGGTCCTCTTTTCTCTGAGTTCACACAGTGAGTTATAGGCAGAGACAGAATGAAATCTGGGTCTCCAGAGGCTGATCTACTGTGCTTTAAACTAGATCGTGGCTGCCATGTGGTTCTGTGTGCAAACTTTACTTTTTCAGCAGGGTCCATATGGTGTCTGTTGCAAGGTGATCACTTTGGGGTCACCACTTGCCAGGAATGGCCAGCAATCCCTGTACAGACAGATGAAAGATTACTCCAAACTTTCCTGTGAGAGGAGAAGGCAAGAGGGCGATGCTCAGAGGCGAAGACGTAATTTTCTTTTTTAAAAAAGATTTTATTTATTTATTTTAGAAAGAGAGACAGCATGAGTGGAGAGAGGGAAAGGGAGAGAATCTCAAGTAGACTCCACACTAAGTGCCCAATGTAGGGCTTGATCTCACAACTGTTAAGATCATGACCTAAACTGAAAGGAAGAGTCAGACACTCAACTGACTGATTTACCCAGGCACCTTGATTATAATTCTTTCTTAAGAAATATGTTGTTATAGGGGCACCTGGGTGGCTCAGTGGGTTAAGCCCCTGCCTTCGGCTCAGGTCATGATCTCAGGGCCCTAGGATTCAGCCCCGCATCGGGCTCTCTGCTCAGCAGGGAGCCTGCTTCCCCCTCTCTCTGCCTGCCTCTCTGCCTACTTGTGATCTCTCTCTCTCTCTGTCAAAAATATAAATAAAATCTTTAAAAAATATGTTGCTATATGGTAAAATATTTTTGTAATAAATCATAGGTTTATAAAAAATGTTATTTTGGTCTCATGGGTCATTTCTATAGCAACTGAACCCTGTCCAGCAGCCATCATTAAGGTGTACACATAAGCTTTATAGATGACAATATGAAATACTGGTGGGTTAATGTACCTAGGATCCTGAAACAGAAGGAAAATATGGATGATATTCTCCAAGAACACAGAGGTCACCTTGTTTTGAGGCAGAGAGGGTGACCAGAGATTGAAGGGCACAACCAAGAGTTTTGAAGGCAGACAAACCAGAATTTGATATTAGTTCTGAATTTATTCTCTTAGTAATCCTAACCAACAAGCTTAAACACTTAAAGGCTGATATGGAAAAGGATGGAAATTTTTCATATCAAGCTCCTACCTTGTTAAGTATTAGGAAAAAATTTTATCTATATCTAGCCATTAATCCATATAAACACATATCTACCTAAACACACATCTATGCATATCTAAGTAAATAACAATATCTATATATCTAGATAGATATCTATATTGATATATACATATCTAAATACATATCTATCTTGATATATCTAGATCTATAATCACCTGTATTTGATTGATCAATAATGCAAAAAAAAAAAAAACACTGCCCTTAATACTGAAATACTTAAACTATTTGAAATCACTGGAAGTGTCATTTCACTAAACAAAATTTTTGATAAATTATTGCCAAACTTGAGAGATTCTTCTTCCAGAAATTCTAGATAATGGCCAAGGAGAATTTTTACACTTAATATGAAAATAATTAGAAAGAAATAAAAAAGGCAAACAAGTATACAAACAAATGGAATGGAAGAAAATATGTATAGTTAAATATTTAAATATTATTTAAATATGTAATCTCCACTTTTTCAAATAAATATGAAAGTTTAAAAAATGTATATGATTATGTGAATAGTGACATAATGTTAATGCATTATGAATCTGATTTGGAAAGCATGGAACATAAATTATTTCCAGTAAATACATGTTTGAGTCCTGTCCATTATTTGTTAATAATAAATTCATAATATGGAAATAATCATGTTCAGGACAGTAGGGATATAGAAATAAAAACCAGACCTACATCTTATGTTGATGCTAAGTAGTATTAACAAAGTACAGATAAAATGTTTCAGGTATTTTAATGTAAAAGAAATTACTATAGCCTTGGACATCCTGTAAAGTATCACTCAAAAAATTGTATTTAGGTCTTAAAAATTTATGACAATTTGGACTTGTATAGCAGTGGGGGATGATATTACATTTAGAGTAAACAATGCAAAAAAATTATGACCATGGGGGAAAAGAGAGATTAGTATTTCTTTTGTTTTTCTTTTAGACCTTATCTACTGTTTGAAAGCCTCTTTTAATTTACTCTTTTGCAATTTTTATCTTCTTTTCCTAACATTTTTTCTGCCTCATTCAAATGATCAACAGCTTATTGATGACTTACTCTAATAAAGCTTATATTCTCAGACTGGATAGGAGATATTCTAAATAATAAAATAACAAAATCTATGTGATATTTTAGCATGTAATTTAAAGAAATTAAAATCATATAGTGTATGCAGGAGCACCTCATAATAGTGGGTGTTATTATAATAGGGAAAATGTAATTCTGTTTTTAATTTTAATTTTCTTATTTGAGTATAGTTGACACACAATGTTACATTAGTTTCAGATGTACAACATAGTAATTCAGCAACTATATACATTTTGTTATGCTCATCCCAAGTGTAGCTACCATCTGTCAGCACACAATGCTAATAAAATATTGACTATATTCCTTGTGTTGTGCCATTCATCCCCATGACTTATTCATTCCAGAACTAGAAGCCTGTATGTTAGTGGGGGTAATTTAGATACATGAATGGAGAAGGATTTTCTAAGAATGAAAAGTTGATTTGAGAAGATATTTGGCAAGAAGATGCAAGAGAAAGCATGGCAATGTGAGACTGATATATCTAGAATATATCATGGAATATATTAGAATAATCATGGAAAATCAATTTGAGGAAGTAGGTAGGGTCTTCTAGCTAGGGAAAAGGAGTCTGGATTTACTCTCAGTAATATGGGAACTTTCTGAGAGCTTATAGGCAAGAGTGATAGCATAAACTAGATTTTAAAAGTCCCTCTGACCGCTGTGGATTATAAGTGAAAAAGAAGTGAAGCAGGGAAATCTGCTAGAGATGTTGTTGTAGTTGATATGAGACACAATGGAGACATAACTAAGAAAGTTTGCGGGGAATTGTCCCAATTGGTCACCTTTGAGATACGTTGTGAGGATCAAAGTCACAATGATAAAACAGATATGGAGGTGAAGAAATAAGAGTAACTAAAAAGGATTTTATCAAGAAAATCAAAACATTAACCTGTTTATCTTGACCACTGTAGAGGAATCATGGTATTTTTAAAATGATAATTTAAAATTGTTTATTATAATATGTGGCATAACAAAGAATGAGAATTTTAGAGAAGATGAACATTTGTGAAAGTGTACATGACTAAGATTAGTTTTTTTCAGGTTCGATGGAAGTTAAATAAATTGAAATCAAATGTTAGAACAGTAGCAGTCACAGTGCTGCTAACAGAGAGTCATCAGAAATTGTTTCAGAAAAGAGCATGGTAAATAACCTTTAAATAAATCTGTTGCTCTGAGACTGATGCCTAATGCAAATGCTATCACGTTCTGTGAAAAGTGTGAAAAACAGTGTTGCTAGATCAAAAAAAATCAACTTTTTTTTTTTTTTTCTGCAGTAGGGAAAATACTGGAGTATTTGTGCCATTAGCATTTCTTTGATCAGCCCAAAACATAAAAGAAACCAAAATGAAGATAAGCCTAAGGATTTCTAAATATTCTTTAACTTGTGTTTTAAACACTTCTAAGTCATTAGCCCTAAGAACATATGCTTTGAAACAGGAAATAATAGTGCTATTCCATTATTAGGATTACAGATTTTATGGGATTGCACCATCTAACTAGAATTTTAGTACAGTTTGCAACTGAAATATCACAGTTTCTGTTAAGGCAGTGCTCAGGATACTGAGCTAAATCTGGTAATTCTTGAAAATGTATAATGAACAAAACATGTCAATCAAAACCTGAAAATTCACAACATATTCTATTGCTATTCTACACAGAACTCCTCTGTTTCAGCCCAGACTCCAAAGAAAGTCTGCCACTTTGCAGACAACCATTATCCAATTTTTGCAGCAAGTACTGTAGGGCTGATGGTTCTTTATAGGTCAAATATCGCTTCTAAGCAGTGGGTATTTATAGCGTTCTACTTTCCTGGAGGAATGCTGACACTGCAATACTATGTTTAACTTGTGAGCTCAGATAACAGATTGAGTTGATAACATTAGTTCCAGTTTTTACATTTCACCTTTCTTCCTTCCTAGTCCATTTTTGTGAATCATTCTATCTACCTACTTGCACAAATGTCATGTCTATCAATTCAGGGAAAGATCTGTTCCCTATTTCTTTTCTTACCCTGGAGCATGTACTTTACCTTGAGAGACACAAAATGAAAATAAACTGTGTCAGACTATTTCTCTAAGCAAGCTGATAAAAATGCATGGTGTTCTGGTTTGTGAGGGTTTTCTTTCTAAAGTCTCAGAAAAAGCAATGCAGGCAGGCATACTTGCATTCAAGTTTAAATGCACCAAATACTGACTGGAATATGCAGTCCCACTAATACAAATATTTCAGATATCATTGGAGCCCACTTAACCCTACAGAAAAATCTGTTACTGGCCCAAGTAGCAATAGTTTGGTTAAATGCATTTTAGAATTCATGCAGGTTTAGCACATACAGAATCTCTGGTTAATTTTCCAGAAGACATACGCTATAATACAGTATTATGACTAACTGAAACACACAAAATAATCACGATTGTTACCATACTTCTCTAGATTCAGTGTCCTTTTAAAGCGCCTCCTCCTACTTCCCTGCCATCTTGTCTCCTAGATTCAGTGTCCTTTTAGAAATTGCATACAGAACCATCCCAACAACCCTGAGCTAAAGCTTTTGTGTGGGCCTGAATTGCAGCAAACAAAACCAGTTTTCAAGATAAGTAAAAGCAGCTCTATAGACAAAAGTTTAATTGAATGATATACACTGAGATCATCATCACACAGAAGATGGAAAAATAATGAAGTGAAGAATTTCACAGATGACAGGTTCAGCATCAACCTTAAGTTAGTTTAGTTTGTTTAAAAAAATCTATGAAATATTCACAACAGCAAGCTGCTAGAACAGGCAAAATTGAACTTTTAAAACTTGTTTCAACATGGTGGTTCTGACAACTATTTATCATACAAAGAAAGAAATTAAGTGGTATTTCATTCAGTAGATTTTCATATTTAAGACATCTACAATTCATTTGTGTGAATAAATAACTCAGTGTTAAACCCTTTATAAGAATCACATGAGGAAAAAAAAATCACATGAGGTTCTTTATGAGGTTTGGTTGAGGTGGAAGTTATATGCAATTCAATTAACCATGCTTATGCCAGTGCTTATTTAAATAATTCTTTTAGGACACCTGGGTGACTCAGTTGGTTAAATGACTGCCTTCAGCTGAGGTTATGATCTTGGGGTCCTGGAATTGAGCCCAAAATCCAGCCCCACACCGGGCTCCCCACTCAGCTGGAAGTCTGCTTGTCTCTTTATGTCTCCTTTTGCCCCTCTCACTGCTTGTGCTCTGTCTCTCTCTCACATAAATAAATAAAAATCTTGAAAAAAATAGTTCTTTCAATGTATACAATTTTATTACAATGGCCATAGTTAAAGAGAAAATCCAAAAATGTATATTTCTGTACTTCATTAATGCTGATTTATCCCAAGAAAAAATAAACAAACCAAACTTTTGTAGCACTGTATAAGTACTATGCATTAAATATTTGGGGTAATATGTGTTCACTAATATCTGAAAAATATGATTTCAATATTTAATTTCCAATAAAAATAGTGATAAAAATAGTGTTCATTACTAACATAAAGTAGTATTTTGTCAAGGGAATGTTAATTTCAGTTTTGTTTTCAAAAGATATATATCTTATAAATTAAAAATAAAATTTGACCTTCATATTATATAATCAAGGAACTGCAACTGAATTCTAGTAACATGGGTTGAAAGAATTGGAGGGTTACCTTTATCACATAAGAAGAAATACAAAGGTGGTGGTCCAGGGCTAGTCCTGAAGCTCTTTAGTGCTTTTAGGAACCCAGACTCTTCTCATTCTTATTCTGTACTCCTTTAGGCACAGTTCCAAGTTACTATAGGAGTTCCATTCATAATGTTAATATTGTGGGAAGTAAGATAAAAGGAAGGAAAAGTCAATGAACAAAAGACGTGTGCAGGCTAAGTCAACTCCCTCCTGTACCATTCTTAATAAACTTTTATGAAAGATTCACTCAACAGCTTTTTCCTACATCTGTTAGAAAGAGGTTGATTACATGGCAGCAGCCACTGCAAGAAAGACTATAGAATAGCTTTTCAGCTGGTCACTTTACTACACCAAAATAATCATGATCGAGGAAGAGAGGAATGACTGACACAAGGTGGGCCACAAGATACTTGTATCCACCATAAACACTGAAAGGAGATAAACTCATCTTAATATTATTGATATTTTGCATAAATATATTAGTTTTTTTTTTTTAATCAAAGAACCACAACTTCTCTGTTATGATTTTGCTCACCCTTTTACCTACAACTGAAATTATCTTTACTTCTATCTCGATGTCCCACATGCCAACCATGGCCTATTTTATTTTATTTTATTTTTTTTTAAAGATTTTATTTATTTTTCAGAGACAGAGGGAGAGAGAGTGAGCAAGCACAGGCAGACAGAGAGGCAGGCAGAGGCAGAGGGAGAAGCAGGCTCCCCGCTGAGCAAGGAGCCCGATGTGGGACTTGATCCCAGGACGCTGGGATCATGACCTGAGCCGAAGGCAGCTGCTTAACCAACTGAGCCACCCAGGTGTCCCTTTTTTTTTTTTTTTTTAAAGATTTTATTTATTTAACCATGGCCTATTTTAAATGCCATCTCATCCATATGGGCTCAATCTACTGAACCTACAAGCAGCCATTCTGTTTTTATAAACATATTATTTCAGTTTTTTGGAACAGATAATATTCTGTCACTTATTAAAATAATTAATTAGATTAATTAAATCTTTATTTAGCATTTGATTACTACCATCTAGGCATTGGGATGGTAGAGTGTTAGATTCTCTCAGCTGCACTAACCCAAGAAACCAGTACATTTAATCATGTCTACTTAATTAAATAGTAAGTTTAACCTGTTCCAGCTGTACCTATATAATGATTGACTGAAAACAAAGGTCTAAGTCAAAAGAAAATACAGCATGTTTGAGAAATGGTGGAAGCACTACTCAGAGAAGAAAATGAAGGGGATTTTGTTTTGTTTTGTTTAAAAAAAAAAAAAAAAAAAAAACCTGGAGGAGTGCTTGGGTGGCTCAGTCAAGCCTCTGACTCTTGAGTTTGACTCAGGTCAAGATCTCAGGGTCAGGAGATGGAGTCCAGTGATTCCCCCACCCTGAGTGTGGAGCTTGCTTGGGATTCTCTCCTTCCCTCTCTCTTGCCCCTCTCCCAATCTCATGCTCGAGTTCCATACTCTCTCCCCTTCTCTCCAAAAAACAAAACAGAACAAAACAAACAAAACACTTGAAATATTTAATACACTAATTATATTTGATGGTTTTACTTTAAGGTTTCCAATCATAATCCTTGTTAAGAAGCAGGTGAAATGTTTATTTTCTAGGAAATACAAAAATAAAAGATAGATGGGGCAGAATATCTTATCTGCTGGTATTCTTTCCAAATGTTATAATCTTGAAGCTAATTCTAAGACTGTACATATATCTTTTTTTTTTCTTTTTTCAGAAAAGGGGCAGAGGAATAGTGAGAAAGAGAGAATCTCAATGCCCATTGCAGAGCCCAATGTTGTGGGGTTTGATCTCAGACCCTGAGATCATGGCCTGAGCCAAAATCAAGAGCCCAAAGTTTAATGAACTGAGCCACCCAGGTGTCTCTCTTTTCCATTTTTTAATCTTTGTTACTCAAAAATTCCATACAGAGAATAGAGGGAAACTATATGTTAATTTAGAAAAAAACTGAAGCTTAAATTATTTAAGGAAATATAGCAAATATTTAATGAAAACGGTTTCAATGACTAAAACCATAAAAATACTAAACTTTGTTTTAAAAGAATAAACCTCAAAAATGACAGACATAAAGAGAAATGAATTAACCTACTATGTTATAAGGAATTTTAATATATTTGTGACTATAATTATCAGAGAAAGAAGACAAAAAGTCATTAAGCTTATGGAAGACTTTAGAACTTCAATTAGTAAGATTGATCCAATGGACAAATATATTAAGAACTCTGAATTAGCAATTAGAATACAAACTTTTTTAAGTATATATATTCAAGGATGCACTTATAATAGGTGACTGGATGCTAGGACATAAAGCTGGCCCTTAAATATTAACAAAAGTTCATATTATATGAAATATATTTCCTCACTACATTGTATTACAGTTGATTTTTAAAAAATTTTGAGAGCCACATATATTTTTAAATTAAAAAAATAAGTTCTAAAAAATCACGAGTTAAAGAACAAATCATGACAAATTTGAAAATACTTAGATTTTTATCACAATAAAAACACTAATTTTCAAACCTAGAGGCAATAAATGGTTTTTAGACAAAGAGTTATAGTCTTAAATGTTTACTCAGGAAAAAGCAAAACAATCTAAGCTTTCAATACTTGAAATTAGAAAAAGAACAATATAATAAAGTAAGGAATTAGAAGGAAGAAAATATTAAATGTAAGTGCAGAAATAATAGAGTATAATCAAATATCCAACACAGATCAATAAAGCTAATTATCTGGAAATAATTATCATATAGAAAAATCTCTATATTATTTTTTACTTTTTTATTTTATTTATTTGATGGAGAGATAGCAAGAGAGAGAGCACAATCAGGGGAAGCAGGAGAGGGAGAAACAAGGTTCCCAATGAGCAGGGAGCCTGACTCGGGGCTTGATACCAAAACCCTCGGATCACAACTTGAGGCAAAGGCAGTCATTTAATGACTGAGCCACCCTGACACCCTGAAAAAATCTCTATATTCTGAATATAAAACAAATCAGAGGATTTATACAGAGTATTAAATGTTGATAGGGAGACATCCCAGGCACTACGGAGATTAAACAGACACTGAGAAAATATGTCTAATATTTTCTGACATAAAAATGTATATGAAAAGAGGAAATTACTAGAAAAATACAACTTAAAAACTGACTCAAAAACAGAAAATATTAATCCTAGGAACATTAAAAGTAAATAAATGGTTAATGTCTTCCCCTCAAAATACCAGAACCATATACCTTACCTTAAGCTGCAAACATACTCAACATTTAGAGCACAATTGTCTAGATGTTATGAGAACTTGGTTACAGAACACAAAATAAGGCAGTGCTCTGCAACTCACTTTATTATTCTAGGAATGAATTGTTTTTAAAAATAGTAATGATATATTAATGGAAAGATAATAACATCAAAATAGAAACCAATAAGTCTCAGATAAGAATTAATATCCACTTATAATAAAAAAACTTGCTTGGGTTCTATAGCTCACAAACAGGAATCTTGTATAGATAACACCTGTCAAATGAGATTGAATTAACATTAGGAAATATCAGTACGTTATAAAATAATAAGGGAAGAGATTGAGATATTTGGATTTCCTAATCTATTTATTATTGATAGTCAACAAATGTAAAAAGGTAGATGAGATGGATGAATTCCCTGAAAAGCACAAATTACCAAAAATGCCTCAAAAGAAATAGAAAGTATGTCTAGTTTTTTAACAATTACATATATTGAATTTGTTACTAAAATCTTTCCAGAATTTATATCCCCACAAAAAGTTTCCCATGGATATTTATAGCATCTTTATCCATAATTGCCAAAAGTTGGAAACAACAAAGATGTCCTGTAGTAAGTGAATAGATAAATAAACTATGGCACCTCCAGACAATGAAATAGTATTCTGTGGTCAAAAGTAATAAGCTATCAAGCAATGAAAAGGCATGGAGGAAACTTAATTAAAAAAATTAAAAGTATTTATGGAGAGAGAGAAAGAGAGAGAGAAAGAAGGGAAGTACATGGGCAGAGGGGCAGATGGGGAGTGGGAGGAACAAGCAGACTTCATGTTGAGCACAGAGCCAAGGTGGGGTTGATTCCTACCACCCTGAGTTCATGGCCTGAGCCAAAATCAGGTGTTGGATGCCCAGGCACCCCGGAAACTTAGTTTTATAATACTAAGTGAAAGAAGCCAATTCTCTGAAAAGGCTACATACTTTAGAATTCCAACTATATGACATTCTGAAGATAGCAAAACTATGAAAACAATAAAAAGATTGACTGTCAAGGTTTCAGGTATGGGAGGGACGAATAGACAAGGAATGAGAGATTTTTAACACAACGAAAATATTTGCTGTACTACACTGGTGGATACCTGCCATTATAAATTTGTCCAAAGCCATAGCATGGACAATACCAAGGGTGAACCGTAATGTAAAGATTGGACTTTGGGTGATTAAAATGTGTCAAAGTAGATCCATCAGTTGTAGGATATGTAACATTCTGGTAGGAACTGCTGATTATGCAGGAGACTACGCATGAATGGGGACAGAGAGGATGGGAAATCTCTGCACCTTCCTCTAAATTTTCCTGTGAACCTAAAACTACTCTAAAAAAATAAAATCTTAGAGAAAGAAAATCTTCCCCAAAAGATATTCATATTTCACGGATGAATTCTATCAAACATTTAAGAATGAATAATTTCAATCCTATCTCTCCCCCCCCAAAAAAAAATCATGTGCACAATGAATCCTAGAATGTCATTTCATTTATCATTAGGGTCTTTGACAACGTAATTAGCTAAGGATCTCAAGAGACTAACACACTGGATCTAGGGTGGGCCCCAAATTCAATGACTGGTGTTCTTTTTTTTTTTTTTTTTTTAAGGATTTTATTTATTTATTTGACAGACAGAGATCACAAGTAGGCAGAGAGGCAGGCAGAGAGAGAGGGGGGAAACAGGCTCCCTGCTGAGCAGAGAGCCTGATAAGGGGCTTGATCCCAGGACCCTGGGTTCATGACCTGAACCAAAGACAGAGGCTTTAACCCACTGAGCCACCCAGGTGCCCCAATGACTGGTGTTCTTATAAGAAGAGAAAACACAAAGACACACACAAAGAAAGCCATGAGAATATAAAGACAGACCTTAGAATGATATGGCTGCTAAGCCAGGCAATGCCAAGGATTTCTGAGAGCCACCAGAAGTTAGAAGGGGAAAGAAGATAATACACCTACACAAACTCTCAGAACATAGGAGAACTGCAGCATTTCAAAATTATAATCCAGGTCTCTTTACTGTACTTGTCTATAAGTTTGAGATAATTCCTAAATAAAATTGTATTATATATTACAGAATTCCATAATTAATAGTATAATTATGTTGTAAAATTCTGAGAAATATTAGTTGAGAAATAGTCCTTGATATGTAATATTTAGTCTTTTGAAAAGAAAAACAGATTCTTGTATTTAATGAAAAAAGTCATACAAAGTCTATTTACTATATAAATATTTAAAATTATCACATAATATATAGTAAGTCAATAGTTAGATCTTTGAAACATGTATTGTACAGTGTTTTGTGGATTTTTTTTTTTTTTTGAGAGAGAAAGCAAGCATGCATGCATGCACACATGGGGGTAAAGGGGCAGAGGGAGGAGAGATCTTTTTTTTTTTAAGGTTTTGTTTTATTTTAGAAAGAGAGAAAGAGAGAGAAGAGCAAAGGGAAGGGAGACAATCTCTAGCAGACTCTGCACAGAGCTGAATACGGGACTCGACCCCAGGACCCCAATAACATGTCCTGAGCAGAAACCAAGAGTTGGACCTTAACCAACTGAGCCACCCAGGCATCCCAGGAGAGAAAGAATCTTCAGCAGGCTCTACACCCAGTGCAGAGCCTGATGTGGGGCTCAGTTTCACAGCCCTGTAATTATGACCTGAGCCAAAATCAAGTCAGACAGACACCTAACCAACTGAGACACCCAGGCTTCCCTTACATATTAGTATTTTAAAGATAAATAATTCAAATATATTTTAAAAAAATCATTTCTCAAAAATTAATTATGTCATTATTTAAACTGTAAATTAATTCTACGCAGTTTATTTGCATTGCAAGAGATTTCTCCTATTATATATAGAGTCTGCTCTATAATGAATGTTAAAAGCAATTTATAATTTATACATTTTTATTGAGACATTCAAATAGAGTATGATTCACCCTTTTAAGCATACAATTTTATGATTTTTGGAAAATTTATATAGTCATCTATCCAACATCAAATTCAAAATAATAGAAGAGTTTCAACACCATATCAAAGTTAATTAATTTTTGACTAAAATATTCCAAACATTTTATATATTAAGATGTAAATATTAATGAATTTAAATAGCTGCTCATCAAACAGACATTCAATATATCTTTAACACACAAGAGGCAATAGTCCAAAATTTTAATATTATTTGTATCTTTTTCTTTCTATCCTGGTATTCTGTAAGAATTTATATTTTGACAAAAGGATGTTAGGACCAGTGAATCCAATAATGACAACTCTTTCTTAAATAATTCATATAATAAACTTTAAGTGAAATTATTAATAACACTTGTTTTTTTCACTAGTCCTTTTTTCCCATTATTTTTTCCTAAGGACAAATTATCAATCAGTCCTTAAAATTCTCTTTATTATTCTAGTTTCCCTGGCCTTCATAGAATATATATTTTCATTTATGGTAAAATAAGATTTTTATAAAAATGTAGTACATAATCTTAAGTGTTATCTATTATATAACCCTCTCCCCAATAAATGAGAAGGAACAAAAATTGTAGTCTTAAAGCTAAAAAGCCATATGTATTATTAAAACTCTACCACTCATTTTATGAAAATATTTAATTCCACAGTAATGTTTTGTAATCTTACAGCGTTTCTAGGTCTATTGTTATTATGTTGCATTTAATGACAAGTATGTTAGAAGAGCAGTACATACTCAACAAATCTCTGTTTATATTATTAGCACATCAGGGAAAATAAGGCATTTGAGTGTAAGTCATTTATTCAGTACTTATTCACCAATATTAAAACTTATGTCCTCTTTTTTCCTCCAGCAGTTCCCTTGTATTTGACATTAGTTTTTTTATAGGTGTCTTCCTATTGATCAATTGTTAAGTTCATAAATACAAATATGAAAGATGGTGTGGAGTTGTTTCCCATGGAAAATTACCATGGGGTTTCCTGTATCTTGTTAGAAGGTAAATTTTACAGAAAAAAATGTGAACGTTTAAAGAATACCAAAAATATACATGGCCATGTTGGAAGTGGTATGATTTAAAACATAAAGATTCAGTATTCCATTTTACTCTGCATATATTTTCTGTTGTGTCCTGACAAAAATGTGGGAAACAGTGATTAGAAAAAAATGTATATTTAATATTCAAGAGTTTAATTATGTTCTATACAGATCAATTTCCTTAGTAAGTCAAATTCCAAACCCCCTCTCCAGAAATTTAATTATATATTATATATTAAATGATGTAGATTTTACCTAGGGACTTAATATTCAGTTTCACTATAAGTATTTACATATGAAAAAATGTTTGCCCATTCATGAATTACATGTATAAGTACAAGTGAAATGTGGATACACTAAATTTATTAATGCCATCTAAGTAAATGGTAGTCTTACATTTGTAGGTTTGACAGTGATTCTGTGGGGGGCTGTTAACCTGCTATGATATTAGAATATTGTCCTTTTTTTTATAATTTTATTTTTTTTTCAGCATAACAGTATTCCTTGTTTTTGCACCACACCCAGTGCTCCCTGCAATCTGTGCCCTCTCCAATACCCACCACCTGGTTACCCCAACCTCCCACCCTCTGCTCCTTCAAACACCTCAGATTGTTTTTCAGAGTCCATAGTCTCTCATGGTTCACCTCCCCTTCCAATTTCCCTCAACTCCCTTCTCCTCTCTAACTCCCCTTGTCCTCCATGCTATTTGTTAGGCTCCACAAATAACTGAAACCATATGATAATTGACTTTCTCTGCTTGACTTATTTCACTCAGCATAATCTCTTCCAGTCCTGTCCATGTTGCTACAAAAGTTGGGTATTCATCCTTTCTGATGGAGGCATAATACTCCATAGTGGATATGGACCACATCTTCCTTATCCATACGTCCGTTGAAGGGCATCTTGGTTCTTTCCACAGTTTGGCGACTGTGGCCATTGCTGCTATAAACATTGGGGTACATATGGCCCTTCTTTTCACTACATCTGTATCTTTGGGGTAACTTCTTTCAAGATATGTCTCCAAAGGCAAAGGAAACAAAAGCGAAAATAAACTTTTGGGACTCCATCAAAATCAAAAACATCTGCACAGCAAAGGAAACAGTCAAGAAAACAAAGAGGCAACCCACAGAATGGGAGAAGATATTTGCAAATGATAGTACAGACAAAAGGTTGATATCCAGGATTTATAAAGAACTCCTCAAACTCAACACACACAAAACAGATAATCATATCAAAAAATGGGCAGAAGATATGGACAGGCACTTCTCCAATGAAGACATACAAATGGCTATCAGACACATGAAAAAATGTTCATCATCACTAGCCATCAGGGAGATTCAAATTAAAACCACGTTGAGATACCACCTTACACCAGTTAGAATGGCCAAAATTAGCAAGACAGGAAACAACATGTGTTGGAGGGGATGTGGAGAAAGGGGAACCCTCTTACACTGTTGGTGGGAATGCAAGTTGGTGCAGCCACTTTGGAGAACAGTGTGGAGATTCCTCAAGAAATTAAAAATAGAGCTTCCCTATGACCCTGCAATTGCACTAGAATATTGTCTTATTTGATTACTATCTCCTCCTACTCGCTGCATTTTCTAAAACTTCAGTATTCTCTATAGGCTTTCATTTTTATAAGTACTTTAGTAGAAAAAAACACAAAGATATGTGAATGTTATTATGGGAATACTTCAACATCCCTTTAATACCTGAAATCTTAATTAGCAAAATTAGCAAAGGCGATTTTGATCATACCGGCACAAGCAAAAGTATTCATAATTAAGCAAAGGAAGTGAGTTTATATGAAAGAACATGTACCCTAATACCCAGCTTGAATATGCTTTCTAATACATTTTTAACCATTTCACCAAGGTCAAAGCAAACTTAAGTAAATTGATCTATGTTTACCAATTTTGTCATAAAACACAAAAATGAAGACTCTCAGGGAAGTTAATGTTTTGTGTTATTTAAAATTTACTTTTAACTTCTAAGAATTAAATATTTGCAACATTGTCTTTAATTTTCGAGACATCTTGTTTTGGCATTTACTTTGTTTTTGTATATTATGAAACATCACAAAATTTTAACAGATTAGAAAACTGAAGACCATGAAATTAGCTCTTTTGATGTTCATTCTCATAGATTATGAATGGCACAGGTGAGATTTTCACTCATGTTAAACACTCCTGTATGTTTTTCTATTATATCATACCCCCCAAATTTGCATATGATAGAACAAATTTATTTCAGAGAATCATAAAACTGTTACACATGTGACCTGTTTGTATGTGCTTTAAATAGTTTAATATATAATTTTCAGGTTTTTTTCTTAAAGCAGAGAAAGAGGTACACTTAACTGATATCACTTTCTATAGATTTTTTAATAATAGCTCTAAAAAGTTCTTACCTATAGCTAACAGCATTTTATTTTATTCCATTTATCAATCTTTCAGCAACTTTCAAACTATTTCCTATAGAAAGAGCAATCTGTATTATTTTATACCCATATTTCATTGGTCTATAGGATATAAAACTATTTTTAAATATAATAATACCTACAATTGATATAAATAGCTTTGTGGCCCAAACAGCTGACTCTTGGTAAGCAAAACACTCAAATATTGCAAAAAGAACTCTATGTTACCATTGAGTGGTTTAATAAACCTTGTCCTGGTCAGGAAAAATGCCTTGTAGCAAAACACAAAACATTCTTTAATCCAGAATGGAATCGAATTTAAAAATCTTCCATTATAACAGCAAAAAATTAAAGGTTTGTTATATACAACCCATAGTGACAAAATTCCATAGATTTCAATAATAACATTTGGACAAGACTACAAGTTCATTCGCATACTTCCACACTGTATCTGAATACCTAACCCATATTAGATGCTGAGTGAATATTTCTTGAATGAAGAGTTGGGTGGTGATATTATCTAACTTCCAATCTAAGAATGACTCATTCTTTTCAACATACAATTGTTGAACACCTACCTTCACCAGGCATGTTCAAAGATTTGACAATAGAGCTATGATCAAAGTGGGAAAAAACCCTGCCCTCATAAAAACTACAGTTTAGTGCAGTTAATAAACAATATGCAAGATAAACTGGTAAAATACTTAAAAAGTAGAATATACTAAATAGGAATGAACTACCACTAAACCCTGTAATGTCAAGTGCAAAAAACTGAAAGCAAGTACTAATCATTGATTAATTTTGGCACTGTTGTTCTATAGTATGATGCCCTAGAAACTAGATACATTAGAAGGTGACAGTGGATAGCACAAGTGATAAGTGTGTTTCTAACTTCCTTCTGAGTGAAAAACTGAATTGTTCTTGGTATCTATGTACTCTAAAAAAGTTCACTTTAAGAAAAAAATCTGATACCTCAGGTGAGACAATTTCTCATTTAACTTTCATGAAGTCAGTACGAAAGAAGTTGGGTTAACAGCAACATGTTAATGAAACTTCTGTAGCTCTGGTACTCAACTCTTTACAGATTATTTAAAATATGGCCAAGTGTACCTTATATGGAAGTTCTTGAAACCTCAGAAGAAAGATTGATAAATAATGTTTTCATTTTTTATCTTCAGTATTATTAATGGGTTCATTACTATTTTCCAGCAAAAATTTTGTTTAAAAATTTATTACATGCTTTTCTGGCTAATTAGATTACTTCTTTTCTGTGTAAAACTTTGACTATTTCCTGAGAGTTGTTTTTGGTTAAATACTTAGTTTTGTATTTTTAAAATGTGTATTAATATTGTATATTATATAATTTAGATATATATTTAACCTTCCAATAATTTGAATGCTATATGTTTTTAAGCATTCAATAAGACAAACAGATCTAAGGAAATAACATTTTTTAAGTCATGATGGAGCTGCTGGAATGAATGTAGAGAGAATAAACATAAGGAATATGACAATAAAAATTGCTTTGGTTAAAAGGACTCTTGAAGTTTAGATTATTCAAATATTTTCATTGGGATTCAATCATTTTTACAAGGACAAGTGCTCATCTAGACACAGTATCTAAACTCTTTCCTAAGGAAAGTAATAGAATGTTAAAATGTATAGCTCTTAATTGTTTTTACTAATATTGTTGTTTCTTCATATTTATTGAAATTGTTGGCTGACTAAATGTAAACTCAATAATATTGAGATTAAGAAAGACTTTTAAAAGTCTGCAACTAACTTTCTTCAGCTTTTCTGGCTCCTACCCTACCATATTTCTCCTAACTTATTGGGATTCTAGTTTTAAAACAGAAGCTATACAAATGGCAAATAAGCACATAAAATGTTTTTAGCAGTTTTAGTTATCTGTGCAATACAAATCAAAACAACCATGAGATACAATTATAGCCACTCCAATAGCTGTAATTAAGAGATAGATAAGAACAAGTGTTGATGAGGGAATTTAGCAATTGGAACCTCATAGACATTGGTGGGCATGTAAAAGATTGCATTTGCTTTGGAGAAACAGCATTGTAATTCTTCAATAAAGTTAAACACAGAGTTAGCATATGTCCCAACAATTCCACTTCTAAATATATCCACAAGAAAACTGAAAACATGTTCACATGAAAAGTTGTACACGAATGTTCATGGCAGCATTATTTTGATAGCTAAAAAAGGAAAACAACTCAAATGTCCATGAACTGATGAAAAGATAAATAAAATACACTGTATCTATACACTGGAATAGTATTTAGACTTCAAAATGGAGTGTTGATATATGCCACACTATGGAATCTTTAAACATTTATGTTACATGACAAAACTAGACACAAAAATCACATACTGTGTAATTCCATTTATATGTAAAGTCAAAATTAGTATTTCCATAAAAACAGTATGTTAATGGTTTCCAAGGATAGGAGAAGGAGGAAAAGGGAGTGGTTGCTAATGCGTATGTACTTAACTTTTGGGATGAAATATTTTGAAACTAGAGAAGGGTGACACAATGGTTGCAGAACTTTGTCAATATAGAAAACAGAATTGTATACTTTAAAGTATGAATTTATGGTATTTAAATTACATCTCAATTTTTAAATGTACACTACTTATCATTCCTAACTAAAACACAGTCAGGTGAGTATAAATGTAATTTGGCAAATAAACTCAAGCTTAAATATGTAATTATGAAAATAAGTTATATAGCTCTTTACATCTAATTGCACATTTAGGGCTAAAAGTTATATAGCTCTTTACATCTAATTGCACATTTAGGGCTAAAAGTATTTAAACTAAATCATATTACTGAGCATAAAGTTGCCTTGACCCCTCCAGCCACCCTAATAGTGTTTCAGCTTCAACAAGCATGTAGCTCACATGATTCATTAGTAAAACCTTTCTTTGTATATCTATAGATCATGCATTATTTCCTAAACAAAAATCCAAAAACAGAGAACTTCTAAATGTCATGAAATGGAAACCAGGCTCTCATGCACAACCCTACTCCTAGCACCAAGGAACTGACACCAAGCCCCTTTTGCACAACCCCTGGGAACTAAGGGACCAGGCCCCTCTTGCACAACCTCTGAGTACAATGATAAGGTCTGTAACTGGCACCATCTAGTCTGCTTGTAATCCAGAAATGTTACAGACCACTGAACTCCCTTAACTGATTAACTTCCCTAAAGTCCTTCAAAAAATCCCTGGGCCAGGCAGAAATCTCAGGGTTGGACAAGAGTTTACCTACTCCCCAGGTGGCTGCCCTCCTGAATCAAAACTCATTTCTTGAGTACTGGCTTTTTGAGTGATGGGCAGCTGAAGTTGGGTTTTGGTAACAAGCATAGATAAAGAATTTTTTTTTTCTAAACTTTTGACTTGCTTTTTTGTCAGTACCTAAATGGGTTACAAAATGAATCATAAAAGAAAAATGAGGTGGTGCAAGTTTAATAATACAACAGGTTATTTCTTGAATATGCAGCAAGTAAAATAATAAATTAGAACCTTGTTTATTGGAGCATTTAATTTGAATTATGTACTGGTTTTAATGCCAGAAACATGAATGAAGCATTTCAACAGCTTTGTTTAGATTTCCAAACTCAGAGAATGTAATCTTTGTAGAACAAAGTAGGATATTTGTTTAATTGAGCATACGTTTTAACCTTGTGATTTTTACTTCATTTTGTCAATGTTGTGAATATACTTTTCTTACAAATTTGGATGCAAGATCAGTAGAAAATGGAGTATTAAAAATAACTTAAATCTTCTATAATCAGATATGTAAAATTTCCCATGATACTCTCCCAAAGGTGGTTGAGTTATTGAGTTATTGTCAAAAAGTGCATCCTGCCTTTTATATGGCACTAGAATAAATGTTTACATTTTTTCCAGACCCAGCAAAATTCAACTGGTCATAAGAAAAAAAGTATCTATTCCAAAATATACAGCAATGGGATAATGACTACTATCATTGAAGAGGAAGTAATTTAGCAATGACAATATAAATTAACAAAGTACTAATTATGTAGCTATGCAACTTTGGTATCTATATAATCAAAACATTTTAAAAATGAAAAACTTGAACAAAAGATACAGTGAAGATTTGAGGATATAGGATGTGGTTTTAACTCTTACTCTAGTTGAAATTTGAGATTTTGGAAGAAAAGTGGCAATGTGCAATTGAACAGTTGGTTAATTAGATGGTGAGGATGAAAAGGATTTAGTATTTGGTAATTTGGCCTGAGATACCAAAACGATAACTTCCTGGCAAGTGATAAAGGACATCTCACAAAGACTTGAGCTAATACATTTGGCAAAATATTTTTAAACTAATAAAATGACTTCATTTTTTTTAAGTTATTATCAGAAAAAAGGAAAAACTTCAAAATATATAGCACTTGATAGTAGAACTAACATATAACTTAAGTAGATTAAAAGATTGCATTTTCCTGTGATTTCTTAGGAGAGCAGAGACCAAGGCACTCTTCAAAAGTATCAAGATCATAGAAAACAAGGAAAGACCGAGATACTCACAGACTGTAGGAGACTAAGGCATGAAAACTAAATACAGTATAGTATCTTGTTTTACATCCTGGAACAGAAAACAAACAAACAAAACTTAGAAAAACTGCTGAAATCCAAACAAAGTCAACAGTTTAGTTAATAGTATTTTACTGATATTGATTTATTGGTTTTAACAAATTTTCCATGGTTATGTAAGATGTTAACCTTATGGGAAATGGGTAAAGGAAATTTGGAAAATATCAGTGCTCTATTTTCAACTTTTCTGGAAATTAAAAATCATTCCAATATGACAAGTTAAAAGAAATCTAAAACAAAAATAAAAAATAAGCACTTGATCATTTGTGTGTGGGCATATCTATACTCTGTATTCTGTTCTATTAATATATATACCTATCATTGTTTAAATACCACACTCCCTTTTACACTGAAACTAAATAACCTATAAATCTTTCAAGTTTGTTCATCCATTTCTAATTATTTTGACTACTTTACATCCTTCATCTTTCCATAAATTTTAGAATTTTCTTTCAATGTGTAAAAAAGCCAAACCAAACCAAACCAAACCAAACCTGACTGGGATTCTAAGATCTCTCTGAATTTATAGATTAAGTTGGGAGAATGGATATCTTCAAAATACTGACTTTTCCAATTCTTTATCTTTTTTCTTTAATTTCTCTCAAGAATGTTTGTACTTTTAAGTGTAAAAGTTTTAAATACATTGTCAGGGTCTCAAATGAGCTGAAGAGAGAGTTGAGCTACCAGGTGTCACGATAGAATATTAAAGCAACAAGACAGAAATGAAAGTGACAGTCAAGACTTTAATCATTTATTGCCATAGTATAAGCAAGAATCTAAAAACAGAGAGAATGCCAACTGCCTCCTGTTCCATTTCCTTCATGGAATATCACCTAGGTGGATCACCACATGGAGAGAGGAAAGGATCATTACAGTATTGAGAGAGTTCTCCAACCCCCCCCCCCCAAAAAAAAAGATGCCTCCAGTTTTATGGACATAGAGACAGTGGAGAGGGATGGGGAAAGGAAGAGGGGTGGAAAAGTACTGAGTACTGAATGAGAATAATGTCTTCAGATTTCCCTTATAAACAACTCCAAATGGAAGGCACCTGGACTAGGAATGTAGCTAAGCCGAAGAAGATAGCCAGCTAGGGGAACATGAGTCCCTGACTGTAGCTCTCTTTAGATACTGCAGTGTACTGACTCTGTGCACCAAATCTGGTATAGGGAAGGCAGCTCTTCCCCAAGAGGTCTGCCAGCTAAAGCTTTTGTAATTGCCTGTGGTTGGATCCAAAAAAAATACACACAGTTTTTTTTTCTGGTCAGGAGATTGATTCCTCATGCATATTGTTAAATTTATCCTCAAGTATATCATGCATTTGGACACAATTTTAAATAGCAGTTGTAATCATTTTTTTTGTTAATTGCTAGCATATAAAATTACATCTTTTTAGTATATCGTCATTTTTATGTGTATTTGAAAATATGCATATCTTAGTTGATGTATGTTGTGTTCTTAAATTCCTCTATGCTGGTTGTGAATATAGTTTTTTTATTTTAAATATTGTGCTTTTTCACTATCTGAAGGTAAGTAGATGATTTCTCATCTTTCTTAAATATGAGAAAATTCTTAATCATTATTTCTTCAACTATTTTTCTCCCATATATTACTACTACCCTTCATTTTGGATTCTTACTATACGGGTATTAACATGTTGGTATGTGGGCTCATATCTTTTCTCTTTTATATTTTCTATCTCTCTTTTCTTAAAATGTGTTAATAGAACATCAAAACCAAAAGTTTAAATAAGCATAAACATTTCCAAAAAAGGATAGAAAAAGATATTGGAAATATGAACCACTTGAAAATAGTGGGTATAAAAAATAATATTGCTAATATGAAAATACACTCAATAGAGTAAAAACAAAATCAATGCAAGGAAAGTATGTATTATTGAGTTTTAAAATCAGAGAAGCTATGCTACTAACCAAATAAATAGTAATTGCCAAATTAAAAAAAAAACAGATAAAAAGAGTATTGCTATTTTTATCTTGTTTGGTTCTTTATGATAACCGACGTTATTGACTGCTTCTTCCTACTTGAAATCTTATTTTGGCTTCATACCTTCAACATCATTAGTTTTGTACTAACTTCTGGTCCAGCAATTTTATTCTCCTTAGGGACTTCATCCCCTTCACAAACCTTAAATATTAGAACTCCCTAGTGTTACATTCCCATCTGTTTGCTCTTTCACTTGAAAAAGCTTTTCTGGACCAATCTTTTTTACATACAGAATTTTCTATTAGTATTCAGTTTGAGTTCAAGTGACTGAAACAAAAAATAACAACAACAACAACAAAATCTTATTTAGAACAGAAAGAAGTCAAAATTGTAACAAATCTTGGAATAGTCTAGGAACACAGTCTGCATTATCTACAAAAGACATGATTCGGAAGGGGAGGTGAACCATGAGAGACTATGGACTCTGAAAAACAATCTGAGGGTTTTGAAGGGGCAGGGGTGGGAGGTTTGGGGAACCAGGTGGTGGGTATTGGGGAGGGCACGTATTGCATGGAGTACTGGGTGTGGTGCAAAAACAATGAACACTGTTACGCTGAAAATAAATTTAAAAATTAAAAAAAAAACATAATTCGGAAGTGTTAATGGAACAAGCTACATTCCTTATAGCTGCAACTTTTTCAAAGCTAAAATTTTCTGCCCCCTCCAGTACCAAAGATAGATTGTCCTTATCCGTGGCTAGTATTTCAGAAAATCTAGGATGGTTGATCACAAATTTTATCCTGAAGAAGTCAAACCTCATGGGGCGCCTGGGTGGCTCAGTGGGTTAAAGCCTCTGCGTTCAGCTCAGGTCATGATCCCAGGGTCCTGGGATTGAGTCCTGCATTGGGCTCTCTGCTCAGCGGGGAGCCTGCTTCCTCCCCTCTCTCTCTGCCTGCCTCTACCTATTTGTGATCTCTGTGTGTCAAATAAATAAATAAAATCTTTAAAAAAAAGAAAAGAAGAAAGAAAGAAAGAAAGAAAGAAAGAAAGAAAGAAAGAAAGAAAGAAAGAAAAGAAAGAAAAGAAAGAAAAAGAAATCAAACCCCTACTTGTTTTACCCTTTGTGGCCCACGGCTGTTGGAACTGCCCATTTACCACCATCAGGCATGCAAGAATGAAGTGACTTAACAGTGGGTTTCAGGGGTTCCATACATTTTCCTACACTCATAATGTAGCAAATCTAGTTTCTGATGGTCATCAGATCCAATGACCCATGCGAGTACAGTAACTCCATCTGCTATTCCATATGAAGAGCCCAGCTTGCAAGGCAATAACTACAACATGTGCTCCCTAGTAGAAGCAACTTCATCAGCTCTCACTACTCCTACCAGGACTCCTGACCTCAGATTCCGCAAAACTAGGGATTCAGGAATTTTGAGGGGGTGGGGGGAAATCTCTAAATGGTTCACTAGAAATAACTGTTTGGGAGACCAGAGATATTTCTGTCTTTTGATTTCATATATTTGAACATTATATATTCTCTACTAGGTCTGTGAAATTATTGTATCCTCAAGAATATTACTAAACCCAGGGCGCCTGGGTGGCTAAGTGGGTTAAAGACTCTGCCTTCGGCTCAGGTCATGGTCCCAGGGTCCTGGGATAGAGGCCCGCATTGGGCTCTCTGCTCAGCAGGGAGTCTGCTTCCTCCTCTCTCTCTGACTGCCTCTCTGCCTACTTATGATCTCTCTCTCTGTCAAATAAATAAATAAAATCTTAAAAAAAAAAGAATATTACTAAACCCATCAGGAAGTTTTCTCTGAGCTGATGTCTTAGTTTAGAATATAAACGTGCAACCTATTTCCTGTTAGAACTACAGCTTCTGTAAGATGTAGGCTAGATTAGGAAAATTTGATTCCGTGATCATGATCCATTATTATACCTCCTTCTACAGAATAATTCTCATGGTCAATAGCAGGTTTTGGGAGCTCTTGGGGTAGTAAATCAAGCATTTCTTTTTTGATATATACCATTGTACCAGCCAATGAGAAAGACTAGCAATCATAGACAAAAATTATCTTGTCTAAATGCATGAAAAGATCTTTTGTAGTGAAGTACTCCAGTGGACATAAATATGAAATATGAAGGTATGCAACTTTATGCTTTTTTATATGCAGTTTAATACAGTTTTTTTGCAGTTTTATACAGAGGCCTTCTCCCAACATTTTCTTGCATTTCGTCTTCTAAAGTTACTCCTTATAGGCCTTTGGGCAACCAGTCAAGCCATTTCTCACACTAGTAGTCTATGAATGTTCTTAATTTGGACCATTTCAACCTTCATAAAAAATGACTGACCAAGTGTTCTGCTCCATTTCTGCCACTGGGAGTATTTCCTTCACCAGTGTCCCGGGACATGCCTTACTTAGTTCATAGTGTTGTAGCAGTTCATCTTCTGTTTTCACTTCATATATCATATTGGGTCAACCCATCTGTTAACCAGACTGAGCTCTTTTTTCTTCCCCCACTTTAGGCCCCAGGTATAATTTAAGAAGAAGACCTGGTGCAAAAGAGGTGATTGAAATGAAAAACTGTGTATGTTTGAGCTCCATCTCAAATATATCATTTCTGGGGTAAGATAGACTGCTGTTTAACCTACATGACTCTTTGATTTGGTGAGTACCTTAGACCATCCAGGGTGCAATAACAAAGTGCTATAGACTATATGGCTTATCTGAACAGAAATTTATTTCTCACAGTTCTGGAGTCTAGGAAGTCCAAGATCAAGGTGCTGTGTGATTCAGTGTCAGGTGAGGGCCAATTTCCTGATTCATAGGTGGTCATTTTCTTGCTGCATCCTTACATGGCAAAGAGGGTGAGAAAGGTTTCTGGGATCTCCATCATTAAGATACTAATCTTATTCATGAGGGTACCCCTTTCATAATTTAATCATATCTTAAAGGCCTTGTCCTCCTTATATCATCACATTGGGCATTAGGATATCAATATACGAATTTGAGAGGAATACAAATATTTGATCCTTAATAGCACTGTAGCAACGTGACCTTTAACTTAAAGCAGTAAGTCCAACAGGACCAAGATGACTGGAAAGATAATAATTATATTGTTGTGTCGAGTCTCTGCATCTACATAAGACTTATCTTCAATCCTTTCATTTACATGTGTCTTTCTATGGCATGCAGACACTTAAACTTCCTGCTTATCAGATCCTGTTGCATAACTGCAAAATGTCATCGATATAGTGGATCAACATGATGTTCTCAGGAATGTTCAAGACTACCAAATTCCCTAAAGACTATATTTCTACAAAACAACAAATGTTAACATAATCTTGAATAAGACATGAGTCTATGCGGCTATCTTGCCCACATTAAAATAATTGATATGATCTTTTTATTTCTAAGCATAGTTAAGAGCATATTTTCCTGTTTATCTTGTGGTGGTGACACTTGTCCAAGACACCACAGTTGGTTTGGGGGCTACCTTGTTTCCGGTAGTTTCTGGTAGTTTGCTGTCATTTTCCACGTTCCATGTAGTTTTTTTTAAGATCCAGACAAGTGGTCTAAACAAGGATATTATAGGGAACCCACCTTAAAGCTTTTGATGTGGTTGCTAGTCTCAGCATTTCCTGATGGAATTCAGGAAAGCATCTGATATACCATCTTGGCTGAGGCAGGAGGACACATTCAGAAGCTTCCGTTTTTGTCTTTCTACTGTAATTTCTACTCTCATTTCGTATCAGGAAACCAATATGAGAATGCTGGGACACTCTCCCTATACTGGTCATAATTAGATCTGAAGGTGACATGCTACCATGTAACATTATGTCAGTTTGCTCAATTCCAACAAAGCACACCTTACTATTATGTTCAGCTTAAAGCAGAAATAAACAACCAGTTTCTCAAATATATTTTGCATCTTTCCAGCCAATGCACTATCTACTGGTTTGGTGAAGGCAATTGTCAAAAATTGCAAATTGCCTGAGATATTACCCTATTTTGAAGAAAACAATTTATACCAATAAATTATTGGGAGATGGTACAAGATTCCTCTCTCAAAGACAACTGACTTTATTGCACATTGCATAACAAGCTACATAACTTGTATCTGTGTCATTTGCTCTTGCTTACTCTGATAGGTATCACTCTTAGATGATCCCAGTGATCCCGTTCTTCCTTTGAGTCTTAGAAGAAATTGTGAATATTTTGAGCTATCATTCCTGCAATTATGTTATGTTATATGGCAAAAGGGAGACTATCTTGAGTGGGCTTGACCTAATCAGATGAGTCCTCTAAAGGCAGAGGGTTATCTTTGCCTGGTTGCAGACATGCTCAGATTGGCCAGAAACCATGAAAACATGCTTTCTAATTTTCTGTGGGGCCACATGGCAAGGAACTAAGGATGGCCTATAGGAGCTGAAAGCAGTCATTTACAAACAGGTAGCAGGAAAACAGACACCTCAGTCCCTATAGTTGCACAGAAATTAATTCTATCAGTAATTAATGAGGTTGGAAGAGGCCTCTGAGCCCTGGGTGACAACCACAGCTCTACTTAAAACTTAAGATTTCAGCCCAGTGAGAGCCTGAATAAAGTCTTGAATCATGGTGTGCCCAAACCTCTGCACTATAGAAACTGTGACATACCACATTTGTGTTGTCTTAAGCCCTAAGTTTGTGGTAATACCTCCCCCACAACCATCATAGTGATAAAACAAGAGGCTAAAGTAGATGCGACACACACCATGGGTTTGTGCCATGACTGAAGAACTCCAGCTTTGGTAAACCCAAATGTATTATTACAGGATACAAGCGAGTAAATCCTCCCTTCACTCAAGAGGGACAACTCGATGTGCCAAGGCACTTTCAAAAAAATATACTCCCAGAAAAGTAGTCTGAAACAAAAATAGTCAGCACCTCTGATTATACAATGTGCAGAAACATGAAAGACATGTCTCAACAGATATGACTTCTGGCCTCTCCCAGGGAACACGGTCATAAGATGGATTACCTGGTCAAAAAGTTTAATTTTATTATTTCTACTTACTATATAATTGCAGTCTCTCTTCCTGCTGTAACTTGGTGTTCAAGTGGCACAAAGTTACCTATTTGGTGACCATTAGTTTAGTCTCTTTATTAAAAAAATTGCTTACTGGTAAAGAATCCCAGAATGTATAAAACATATTGATTTGTTTTCATTATTTTAAATCTGTCATTGATTTATCACATCTTGGTTTTCTCAGGGCAAATTTTAATGAACGTGTAGATATCATCCATATGCCAAAAGATAATTTCAATATGATTATTCAATTTATGGAGTTATATAACATATTTTATGTAAATAATATCTTTCCTGAAAACTATAGAAACCAAATGACAGAAATTATATATTATACAATTTATCAGGTAAACCTGTATATGTAATTTGGTATTAAATTGAATTTTAAATTTTTATGTTATATAGCTTGATTATATAGAAAATATTGACTTAAACATAAATCATTTTTTTCCTAAGGAAAATAGAGAAAAACATAAGTGAACGTTTAAACTTTTTATGCTTTACAAAATTCCATAGTTATGATGTAACTTTAAATCACTGGGGCACTCTTTTTTGTATAAAGTTTAATTATATGATTTCTCAATTGATCTATTTTTAAAAACATCATTAATGAGTACTTGGCCTTGATGATGAAATTTAAAATGTCATACAAATGCTGACATTTTCAAAATTGAGCCATACAGAGAATGCTTTGGGTTTAAAAAAACAAAGTGTTCATCCCTTCTTCAGTCAAATTTACTGAAGTCAGATTCCCTCTAAAGTACTTATCTGGAAAGATTTTGAGAAAATCTGTAAATTGTAAAGAACATTAAAGGTGGAAAATATGTTAAATTTAGAATATTAGAAACATTCTATTTAAAATTTAAAAATATACATCTATTGTATAATTTGGTCTGAAATTGTAAAGAAAAATAAGTATGTTTTATTTTATTTTATTTTTTAAAAGATTTTATTTATTTATTTGACATACAGAAATCATAAGTAGGCAGAGAGGCAGGCAGATAGAGAGGGGAAAGCAGGCTCCCCGCTGAGCGGAGAGCCCGATGTGGGGCTTGATCCCAGGACCTTGGGATCATGACCTGAGCCGAAGGTGGAGACTTAACCCACTGAGCCACCCAGGCGCCCCCCAAAAATTAGTATGTTTTAATGTGTACATTTTAACCTGTTTCTTTAGGATTGAAATGAATTTAATTGGTATTCATGTGTGAAAATATGCTATCTGTTATGCTTACATTTATAAATATATATGTATTTATATATAACTATGTATATAATCCTAAATGTACTTTATGCATGATAAAATATTAAAAGTTAGTATACAGCATGCTGTTAATTAATATCTCTGAGTGATTTTAAGTGAATTTTATTAATTTAATTGAGATTATAAAGACAAAGGAAGAGAATAGATTATCTTAAAAAAAAAACAAAATGGAAATATGAATTCTATCAGAAACAGGCTACCATAATTATGCTTAGCAAAATAAGTCAGTCAGAGAAAGACAGCTATCATATGGTCTCCCTGATATGAGGAAGTTGAGAGGCAACGTGGGGGGCTTAGAGGGTAGCAAAGGAATAAATGAAACAAGATGGGATCAGGAGGGAGACAAACCATAAGAGACTCTTGATCTCACAAAACAAACTGAGGGTTGCTGGGAGGAGGCGGGTAGGGAAAGGGTGGTTGGGTTATGGACATTGGAGAAGGTATGTGCTATGGTGAGTGCTGTGAAGTGTAAACCTGGCGATTCACAGACTTGTACCCCTGGGGCTAATAATACATTATATGTTAATTAAAAAAAATAAATGTAGTGGTTTAGGAAACTGATTCTGAACCAAAAAAAAAAAAAAAAAAAGAAAGAAAGAAAGAAAAAAGAAACAAACTACCATAAAAGAGAGAAAAATAATAAAATATAAACCTATTACTCACACTAAAATAAAAAAATGGAAAATGAGAATCATTATGTAATAAACTAAAAAATCACTAGAGGAATCCACATGGTAATATTATGTTTAAGAATGTGATTACTGAAGTATAGAAAAGAATAGACTGAATAAATAATAAAATGAATACAGCTGGGGAAAAATTACTGAAATGATAACTCAGATAAAGAGGCACTTCCAAAAATGCTGTAAAAAAGGACAAAGAAATAATAAATATATAATAATAATTAAGGAAGAGAAATACTGTGTGCAAAGGATAAAAGAGAAATGCTGTCACCTCATTGCCACAATCCTAATGACACAAATCTCAGAAAGAAAGAAAAAAAATTAAAAAGAACAGGAAAAATATACTTAAACAGACATGTTTTGTAGAATGTAAGAAGAATGAACAACCTCAGGATAAAGAAGCCTATAGACTACTAAGATAGGGAAATATACCAAGTTAAATATAGAGATACTTAAGAATATATAATAGGAACATAATTAAAAAGTTTTTAAAGAAGATCATACATACAAATGAGTCAGGGTCTACTTAGCATTAGATTTTCCAATAGCAAGATTTAAGAATCTATTCTCAAGAATACAGTATTATTTTCAACAAGATAACATATGTGTCTAGAATTTTATATCCAAACAAATTTACCAAATATAAGGCCATTCTATAAACAATCTCATAAACATAAAGCCTCAGATTTATCATACAAACATGTTGAAAATACCTTTGGAGAAAGTAAAATGCTGAAGATATGAAAGAGATAATGAAGGCAGTTGACTTCGGCAATAAGAGTTAAATGTCAGAATAAATAAGATTTAAGAAAGCAAAATAAATCACACATGCACACAACCTAGAATTAAAATTTCACGTGACAAAATTGTGGGAAATCATTGGTGAGAGCATCCTAAAACTCTTGTGTTTTAAGTAAACTGTGCAGATGTCTACTATAGAAAATATTTAAAGGATTAAAAAGTAAAAATAAAAAATGCAGATTTTTTAAACTAAATTTTTGGATACATTTTCAAGTAGCTGATTTTACAACAAACTTAAATGCACTAACCTGCCTTATAAGATTTGATTTAAATAATGTCTTTTGTTCTTTACAAGAGACACCTATAAAGATTAAGCACTCAAGGAAGTTGAATATGAAAGCATGATATAAAAATAACAATGGGGTGGGGCGCCTGGGTGGCTCAGTTGGTTGAGTGACTGCCTTTGGCTCAGGTCATGATCCTGGAAGTCCAGGATCGAGTCCCGCATCAGGCTCCCAGCTCCTTGGGGAGTCTGCTTCTCCCTCTGGCCTTCTCCTCTCTCTTCTCTGCTTCTCTTCTCATGCTCTCTCTCACTCATTCTCTCTCAAATTAATAAATAAAATCTTAAAAAAAAATAACAATGGGCAAAAAATCTGGTGTTTATATAAATTAAAATTATATGGACTTTAAAAATCAATATTAAGAATAAATAGGGTTATTACATCATGATAAAAATCTGTAATTCATCAAAGGTGATTAGAATTAGGCAATTAGAAATATGTTTAGATGGAATATATTTATCATATATTAAGTAAAACTGATAAAATTAGAGGAAGAAATTGTTAAGTCCACTAAAATGAGACATTCTAATTCATATCCGCTATTTACAGATGGGTCGAATAGGAAAGATAGACACAAAAAACAAATAAACACAAATGTAAAAACAATCTGAACAACACAAAGGGAGAAATATAGAATTCTGCAACCAATAATTAGAAAGTACACATTCTTGTGAAATAACATAAAATGTACACAATTTGGTATGTATTATGCATTAATTTTAAAAAGGTATCATGGTACATGGCTGGGGCTACTAAAATTTGTGTGTTTGTATGTGCATTTGTATATAATTTATAATCACATATATATTTTATTTTCCATAACTTATTTGGATCTTATATGTTCAATAAGATATATTTAATAGTTGTTTACATTTTAATGATGAGTGGTTTATTTTTAAAAGCCTGTGCAATTTCTGTTTTTTTAACTTTTTTTTTTACTCTTATGTTAGCATATTATTGCAGTTGTTGATTTTTGTTTGTCTGTTTTATTGTTTAAAGATTTGGTACCAGATACGTTAATAAATCAAATTGGTGTAGCTATGTATAAATTGAAATAAATTAAGGAGATTAGCAAAAAAATCAGAGAATAAAAAAGGAAATAAAAGAATATAGAAAATGGCTAGGAGGAATTAATATAGCAAAATATCAGTTACATTAGAAATATATGGGGAAAATAAATTCCAGAAATAAGTAAATAAGTAAATAAATCCAGCACCGAAAGCAAATGAAAGACACTCTGCTATGTATCCAATCAATAAAACATGTACTCATAGAGTTTTTTTGTGTGTTGTTGTTGTTTTTTATGGTATAAAAACAATGGAGCTGAACTATGTGTCCAAAATTAAGGAGCTGGGAATCTGACAAAAAAATAAAAATGATACTATATAACTCAATCTGTATTTCAGATAAGTAACTATAAAAAGAAGTTTTTCCATCGCTTCACTACCGATTTTAGGTGATAGTTTTACAATATCAAGTATGCAAGTGTGAGCTTTATAACCGATATAGGTATTTAGAATAAATATTTATGCAAAGAGAATTCCAAGAATGAGGTTCTGCTAGTCTACTTTCCTGCTCATTCAGTCACTCAAAATTAGGTTACCACAATATTGCATATTCTCATTACTATAACCAAAATATCTTACTTCAGTCATATATCTGACACCTCCCTTTATGTAGTTAGAAACTCTCCAGAAAAGAAACTTTTCCCACTTGGTGATAAAAATCAAAGCGATGACAAAAAATATTTTTATAGTAATAACACAATGCTCTTCTCCCTGAATAAACAGTATTATTCTACAGATTTATTTCTTAGTGATAGAGGACAGTGAAAAGGATAATAAAATCCAAGCTGACATTTATAACAGACAGCAGCTATCAGTAAGTAAAGTAAGAACTTATACAAGGACATATATGTATTGAATTTAAGGCCTTAGCTCAAAAATTAATTATTACAGGTACTAATATGTATAAAATAATATTCATCTATTTAATTGAATTACTTGTATCATATTAGCGTTAAACTCTTAAATGGATTCTCAAATCAAATAATATTTAAAAAATCTTTAGGAAAGGTTTGGGTGCTTAGAAAAGGTTTAGATCTTTCCATTGTTATTATAAAATATTTATTTAACAATTATCTAGGATTTAAATTATTTTTACATTATATTATTCAAAGCTCTTCTCAACTTATTAATACAACTGAAAACAAGGGAAAAAAACAAGGATATAGCACACAAAACCAAGGAGTTCTTTTTAGGTTCCGTTTCTGGAACTTATAAAATCAAGTGTTGCATAAAATAATGAGCATGAATGCTCTTAAGTAGTTTTATTTTATTTATTATTTTTTAAAAGATTTTTAAAATTTATTCATCTGAGAAAGAGAGAGGACAGGAGCGTGAGAATGAGCAGTGGGGAGGATCAAAGGGAGAGGGAGAAGCAGTCTCTCTGCTGAGGAGGGAGACAAATGCAGGGATCAATCCCAGGACCCCAGGATCATGACCTGAGCCAAAGGGAGAAACTTAACCAACTGAGCCACCCAGACACCCATTAAGTAGTTCTATTTTAGTTAACAACTCTTTTCATTTGAGTTATCTGCACTGTTATTTGGATGGTTGGGAGAAATTTCATAATCTTTATTATCCTGAGAAACAATATTTAGAAGTATTGTTACAGTAAATTTAAGTTGTTACATTCTGTTAAAATAGTGATGTTGACGAATGTCAACAAATTCAATCTGAATTATAGGAAAACTAATAGGTTTATGATTAAAATTAAACTTTCAAGTAGATGTTTTAAACAAATTTTTAATTTTGTAATTCTCAGATAGTATTAGGCTTGTGGTCTTGAAAATGGTAAGAAACTTGAGTAAGGCACATTCAGTAACAAAAATTGTGTGTACTTTAATGAATGGCTTTTGTAGTAGATGGCAGAGTTGAATAGTATTGCAAAAGAGTTCTAAAAAACGAGCATCAAATTAATCAGTTAGCATACCAGTTAAAGAAAAGTTATGCCATTTAGAGTTTTCAATTCAGCTTCTTGCTTTCTATGCTGTGACACACGAGTCATTTGAAACTTAATTCCCCCCATGATGCAGAGAAATTCTTTTTTTTTCTTTCTTTTTTTAAATTAATGACTCTAAGATTCCAAGTTTCCTATTCTTGCTTACTCTTGTTTTGGAGAAGTGTATTTTCCTCTTATTGAAAATGCACTGTATTCCAGATATCATTCTAAGAATTTTATATATACTAAATTATGTATTTCCTTTTCTTTTTTTTTAATTTAAATTCAATTAGCCAACACCAGTTTCAGATGTAGAGTTCAGTAATTCATTAGTTGTGTATAACCCCCAGTGCTCATCACATCACATCACTTGCCCTCCTTAATGCCCATCACCCAGTTACCCCATCCGCTTGCCTACTTCCCCTCTAGCAACCCTCAGTTTGTTTCCTATAGTTAAGAGTCTCTCATGGTTGGTCTCCCTCTCTGATCTCTTTCCATTCATGTATTCCTTTAAACAACCTTAACAGATAGGTAGGTCTAATTATTATCATTGATAATCATTCCTGATTTACAGATAGGAAAAAAGAGGATTACGCAGTTGAAGCAACACTTTCAGGTTCTCATAGTAAAGAAATGTCAGGGCCAATTTCTAATCCAGGCAGAGTCCTAAGGGTGTACTTTAAACCCATATGAAACTCTACCCTTAATTTTGTTGGAGGGCTCTGTTTCATATATCTAAATGAGGTCATGCCATTATCTGAATTCATTATTTTTCCAGTTTGGTCTGTCTAATGGGAGAATGAGTGTTTTGGCATTTAGTTTGTAACTCCCAAGGGTTTGTGGTTATTTCAGAATGGAATATGAAAAAGCCATACTGGGATCTGGTAGAGATGCTATTTCAATCCATAATGAAAAAAAAAAAGTATCTTTTCAAATAACTTTTATAATTCTTAATTTTATGTAGCTTGTATAATTTTTGTTATGGATATTGTTTGAACATACTTAAAATTTGAAACAAAAATACAGAGAAATCACAGGTAAAGTAATACTTTTAAATATTTGAAGTTTTACTTATGGTAATAGTGGTCCATAGGTTTGTTCAAATTTCCAGTCGAGAATGATTGGAAGAGCTTGGAAAAATCATATTTTGGAAGCCACTGAAGAATCACCATGACGGTAGGAAATTACTGAACCTAAAATTTAGGAAGGAGGAAACAATTGAGCCTCTATAGACAACTGCTAATTCCAAAATTGGTGGTGGAGTTAGAGAAACTGTGCAAAGAACCAGAGAAACTTTGAAAGTAAATTAACTGGCATAAGAGGGGATGTTGTGAGTGGTATGTTTGAGTAATACATCTTGCTAAAAGGGGGCTCCCAACAGCATCTTGTCACAACAGTAGACTTTAAATCCCAAAATGATAAATTAGGCTTCCCAGAAAATAGCTTTAAGTCATTTAACTTCTTAACTGTATTAAAGGGACATGGTATATTAAATGTCCCTAGCCCAGTTCTGGCAAGAATTAAAAGGAAAGAATTAACAATATTCAGAAGCTCAAATTTTCTCTACTTTTTAAAAAAATTTTTACACACAATTCCTAGCATACCTTACAAGGGACCGGCACCTGTGACAGAGAGACTCTAAGGTGCCTTTAATAATCCTTGCCTGATGGACTTCATCATCTTTGTTAAGCACATAAAAAAAACAGAGCTGATGGGAGAGCCTGACTGATTTGACCAGTAAAGATAAAATGAGCCAGTTTTAATGTACACAGTTTACCACTGACATAGAGAAAAGAAGAATATGTCAATGGTTCTAGCTCCTATGATTCTAAAAATTTAAAACAAAATGAAAAAAACAATAACAACAACAACAAAAAACATGATGCTGAGACAAAACAGGCTGGATAACTGCAACACAAGTTGTTCTAATGATGAGAAGGTAATTTTAAACTGCAGCTAAGCAGCCATTTTCTTCAGGTCTAATCCAAGGGGGGGGAAGGGACAATGGACATTCTGGAAAGATTAACTAAAATGAGCTGAAATTCAAAACTTTGCCTGTAAAGATACGGGCAAAGTCTCTAGGGAACCATGGTAGTGACATTCCTCCATAATGTCCAAGTTAGATGTTTACATATAATAAAATATTACGTAATTTGGGATTATATCAAAATAAAAAAATTTCTGCACAGTGAAGGAAACAATCAGCAAAACTGAAAGGCAACCTACCAAATGGGAGAAAATATTTGCAAATGACATTTCTCCTAAAAGGTTAGTATACAAAATCTATAAAGAACGGATACAATTCAATACCCAAAAAACAAATAATCCAATTTAAAAATGGGCAGAAAACATGAACAGACTTTCCTCCAAAGAAGACATCCAGATGACCAACAGACACATGGAAAGATGCTCATCATCACTTATCATCAGAAATGCAAATTGAAATCACAATGAGTTATCTCCTCACACCTGTCAGAATAGCTAATATCAAAAACAAAAGAAGTATTGATGTTGGCAAGGAGGAGAAAAAGAAACCCTCTCTCACTGTTGGTGTAAACACAAACTGGTACAGCCACTGTGGGAAAAAAATATGGTGGTTCCTCAAAAAGTTAAAAATAGAACTACCCTATGACCCAGTAATCACAGTACTGGATACTTTACCCCCTAATTACAAAAAACACTAATTCAAAAGGATACATGTACTCCTATGTTTATAGCAGCATTATTTACAATAACCAAATTATGGAAGCATCCCAAATGTCCATCAATAGAAGAATGGATATAGAAGATATGATATATATATATTCACCCATAAAAAAGAAGGTAATCTTGCCATTTACAACAACATGGATAGAGCTACAGAGTATAATGCTAAGCAAATAAGTCAGTTAGACAAATACTATATATCAACTCATATGTGGTACAAACAAGCAAAGGAAAAAAAAAAGAGAGACGGAGAGAGAAAGAGATATATATAGAGAAACTAAGAAATAGACTGATAGAGAACAAAGTGATGATTACCAGAGGGGAAGTGAGTGGGGAGATGGATTAAATAGATGATGGAGATTAGGGAGTGTACTTGTCCTAATGAGCACTGGGTGTTGAATGGAAGTGTTGAATCACTATACTGTATACCTGAAACTAATATAACACTGCATCTTAACTATATTGGAATGAAAATTAAAAAAAATAAAAATTTGAAAATGAAAAAAGTATAATATATTTATTTCACTTGTTCTTTTCTTTAAAAAATGAACTAAAATTGTAGAGGATTTCTACTTCTAGTAAAGGTGAAGTATCTTATATAGGACTGGACATCTACATATAACATTTACTAACAAGATAAAATATTACAAATAGCCAACTGAATTTAAAAAAAAACTGGGAAAAACTAAAATTGAGTTGACACTTGGAAGAAGAGAAAGATCTGGGTGATTTTCTCATTTTTTTTTTTCTTTAAAGATTTTTACTTATTTGACAGACAGATCACAAGTAGGCAGAGAGGCAGGCAGAGAGAGAGAGGAGGAAGCAGGCTTCCCACTGAGCAGAAAGCCCGACGCGGGGCTCGATCCCAGGACCCCGGGACCACGACCCGAGCCGAAGGCAGAGGCTTTAACCCACTGAGCCACCCAGGTGCCCCTGATTTTCTCATTCTTAAGAGAAATATATATTCACCCATAAAAAATAAGGAAATCTTGCCATTTACAACAACATGGATAGCTTTTCATCATCTAAAGCTTTTCACCTGAGGGTAGGCTTTGACTGGTGTGAAGTACCCTAAGCCTGCTTCAGTCTTATTGACTGAGAGATTAGAGGACAGAGTTTTGAGTGATCTCAGTGAGAGAAGAAATCCAGAAAAGGAGACTTCTGTAGGGAGACACAGGCTTTGAATACATAAACTATTCAAATCTCTGGTTGACCCTTAAAAATGAAGATGAAGGACAAGGTCCAAGAAGCACAGATGAGACCTCTCCTAATCTCATCTCCATCTATCACAGACTTTTCAACTTCTTCCTTTGCTATTTTTAATTACTTTATACCATGCAACACAACTTGAATTCCTTTATTCTCTAAAATTAACGAACATAGACTGTGCGTAAATAAATCCTACTAAATATTTTGTGCAGTGAAGCAGATTATAGTTCTGATTATTACAGGAAAATTATTTATGTTAGGACTTGCTTTAACTAATTTCTTATTGGCCATTTTTTCCCCCATTTAAGTTATTTATTTACTTCTTATCTTCTAGATCCCAAGCTCCATGCTAATATCTGGGACATGATGTTGATTAGCAACAACAAAAATAAAGATGATCATGTCTATAAAGGTTAAATTCTAATGGAGAAGAAACAAACAAAAAGAGCTAATTTATCTATAGGATAATTACTTGCAAGTTTAGATAAGTGCCATTATGCTGACACATAAGAAAACAAAGTAGTTTCAAGTGGGAAATAAATTGACAAATTTATATGAAAATTATGAAAGTATATGCATTAAATCAATTGAGAATATATTGAAAGGACATAATATCTCCCTTTTAAGAATTATGCTCTACTAAGCGAAATTTATTTTTACCAGCACCAAATTGGACAGGCACACATACTTAAGACATTTTAGAATTTGAAAATAAAGAAAATAACATACTTTATTTAGAGAAAGGTGAAATGGGTAGGATATAAAATCTTAATTAGAAATGTTGACTTCTAACAAGAAAACTGCAACTACTTCCAATCCTGGAATCAAGGTACTATGGATGGACTCAAGTACAAACGATTGTTCTGAATGGAAACTGAGTGTATAGCATTATGTGTATGTGAATGAGTATGTATAAACAGTCCTATCTGTAAGAACCAGCATGTGTAAATTTATGTACCTTTTATCAATCTAAATATTCTTTTCATGTCCACAAAAAATCAGAAAGAGAAAGTTTATATTTAGATTTCTTCTGACATCAAAGAAAAAATGACAAAACCAGCTCTGTGGAGTCCTATGGAAAGAAATTACATCAACAACCAAACAAAACACAGTACTAATTTACAGAAAATAAGTCCCCCTCATGGTATGTAAACATGGTAATTTTACTTAATTTTTCACTTAATATTTAGAACATTTTCTAACAAAACCAAATTTAAACTAATTTTAGATTTTTAAAATATTCACTTCTTTCCCTCAGAAATTATTTTTCTTTTGGGAGATTAAATAACTCATTCACCTGAAATATAAATATTTATATGTTTACTAGCTTTCATTTTCATCTGTATAAATATTGATTTATATCTGTAATGGTGTAATTTAGAACAATTATTTTATTACATAGCTGATATCAATTATACCCACTTATATCACCTACTTATAATTATCAAAACTACACCTTACTTTGTACCATTTCAACTTCCTAGCTTGTTAAAAGTCTTTTGCTGCCAACAAAATATTATTTTTTTTTTAGTTCTTCATATCTAACTTAGTAAATATTCTAAGATAATGTTGCTAAAAGATATCCTTATAGCTTTTATTTCTATTGAGTTTATTTATGGAAGTATTTAATTATTTATTATATAGGGTCATGTAACAGCTGTTGTATTTAGAAAGTTTAGAGGCAAAATAAGTTTTGTGTTGTATTTCTCTGAATTACATTCCCACTAGCTATTTTTAGTCATAATAGAAAATCAACCATAATTTTATACTGTAGCAGCTGTCTGATGTTCCAATCAAGAATAATATAGAGTTTTCCTCTCAAAAGGATAAAAAAAATATAAATAGAGGTTACAAATTCTTTAACTTTCAGGTACTTATCACTTTACTAGCACATTAAAAAAATGACAGAAATTCTTTTAGCTATAAATCCTTTATTCTAAATCAAATAATGTATCAACTTTCTTGCAATTTACACGATGTAATTTTCACATTTAAACTTCATGAATTTGAAGAAGAAAATGAATTGTGACTTCCCTGAATAAAAGGAGAAATAGAGTTTATATTTGAAAATAAGGTGCAGACCAAAATTACATCTCTTTCTAGGACACTCTATAGCCCAGTAGTGGAAATGACAGGCAGAATGACATTTTCAGTACTTCCTAAAACAACATTAAGTATAATATTTACTCACTAGAAGTCAATGATTAAGGGTGCAAAATATTTTGTCTCCACTATCTGGGTCTCAGTACATAGAGCTTTTTGACTCAGTGGGACTCTTTAAATGACATATTTAACCTTATTATCACTTCCCCCCCCCAAAATCACCCAGAAGAAGAAGAAGCAGGAGAAGAAGCAGAAGCAGCAGCAGCAGCAGCAGCAGCAGCAGCAAACCTAATCTACTTGAAAACCAGTGCAATTTTAAGTCTATTACTAGCCAGCCTCACAAAACCCCCTTAGCCTAGTGACCCAAAATTCTTTTTGTAAGACATAAGTCCTTTTATTTAAAAGCTAAGAGTAAAATGATTCCGATAATAATGTCAACTTGGTAAAATCTGCAGAATAGTATCTGCAGTAGTGTCAGGTAAAATGAACTAGAAACAGGAGGATCAGAGAGCAGAGACATGAGCTACGTGTAGAGAAGCTAGGAAAAAGATGCATGATCTGAGATTGTACATAAAAAGGACAGACCAGGATTATTGCCCAGGGTGGATTCCACTTAAATTTTGCTAAAGTGGACAAATAACAAATAGCCTCATTGGTAAAAAATATTCATGTTTCAACAAAGGAGTGGCCGTTTTATGTTTGTTTTGTATTGGAACATGGCTAACACTGTATATAATAATAACTCATTCCATGAGTTATGATTTCAATTCATCATATTTTTACAGTGTAAAATGCATAACTTCAAAAAAGAGATATGTGTTTAAATGGAAATGATTATATCTTGCTTAACACCACTGTATCTATAGGCACTATGTATTAAAGACTTGAAGAGATTCTATTAAGTATCAGAGCAGCCAAATCCCTGAACCTTATACAGGAGGTCACAATGAAGATAAATGTCCAGAAGACATTTCTAATTTAAACTAAGAAAAGTGCACAATTCTATTGTCGAGAAATTAAAGAAATAAATGGCCAGTACACAGAAAGGTTAGGTTATATAGCAGAGTTGTAGCTGCTCTGTGACATTTCTACTACAGGCAATAGTGATATCAACATTCTTTTATTTTTCACCTAGTGCACCTCTACATCCTCAGAGATCAATTTTCAAGATTTTTTTTTTTTTACTAAAAATAGAGAAGAAGGGTTTCTCATGGCCATGTAACCCAACTTATTATTTCCAGACAAAAATATCTTAACTATAAAACTTATTTTATAGAATATTTCATAATTATAAAGCTCAAGGAATGCTTCTTCTGATTTCTATTATTTCCTAAAAATACTAATAATGTTTGGAGCTTTCATTATCTCTTAGAGACCAACCAAAAATTGAAATCACTCTTAAAAAATATTAGTTAAATACTTAGCCAAGAACTCTTACAATAAATGCATTAAGCACAATGTTGACTCTTTGTAATAAATGGTATCCTTATGTCCTGGTTTATTTTAAGTTTATTAACTAAATAAATGAACACTTAATAAACAACTACTTGGATACATTACTTAGATATACAAAAGGCTATAAAGATTTTTTAGAGTAATATCTCTATAATTTCAGAATTAATAATATAATGCAGAAATAATAATATAATTAAAATATAATTAATATAATAATATAATGCAGAATATAATAATATAATAATATATAATGTTAAAATATCTGTAAAGAAAAAGGGATATAGAAGGTGGGGAAATATAAGTTACTTAAGTGACTAAAGTTGGTTAACCATAGAAAAATAATTCAGTGGCATTCATGACCAAAAATAACCCCCAAAACACAAAACAAAACATAAAAAGAAAACCAACCAACCAAAACACATTTTTGCTGCACCAGAATCATATACAAAAATTCACTGGGATCAGATCTTGGATGAAACATATCCTAAATGTATGGCCTATATTTTATTAATTTCCCTATTGCATAATTAAAACAATGCATGGCACAAATTACACCTTGAACAGCCTATTGGATAGAGTATGTAATTTAATCCTAACAAGGTCCTGTGTGTATAACTGGAAGAAAGATTAATACATTACTGACAGCAAAACTGAAATGCTAGGGAGAATCCAGACTATGAATGAAAGTCCATATTATTTTTATATTTTTGGAAAGCCTTTGAATGATTTCAAGTAGAATTTAATTAAAGTCTAAGGACAACAATGATGAGAGTGTGAAGAATGAAACCAATGAGGCAAAGAGTAAACCAGTTATTCATGATGAAGAATAGAATTAATGCATAAACAGAGAAGATGGAGAGGTACCCGATCAATTGCAGAAATATACAGAAATTGGATTTTCTGGACTTAGTGAACAGTTGGTTGTACTGTTGAAAGATATGGAGAACCAAGCATGAATCCCAGGACTTAATCAAGATGTCGATAGAGGAGGTTCCTGAATTTCTGTCCTCCCAAGTTTGCATGAAATATAAAGCGACACATGAACTGTTTTCCTCTGAGAAAAATCCAAACTAGTTGAGTGACTCCTCCACATCAGGCAACTGAGAAAATACACACTGCAATGGGTAAAAAAACTGAGACACACTCTTGCCATAAACTCCAACACAGCACCTTACAATTGGGAGGAAACTGAACTCCCAGCTTCTCTCTGAAGATCAAACATAGTGCCCTAACTTTTAAAGCTGCCACCTGACAGGTGAGCCCTCAAATCAGCTAGTACCAAGAGCCAGTGGGGCTGGTGTTTATGAGTCCCACAGGACTGTAACATTATAACAAAGAAAGAAACAGTTGCTAACAGTGTGAGAACACTTCCTGCTGCTATTCCCTCCTCCTCCTTGTTTAATGCAGAGATGCCAGACAAAAATACCAATCTCCCAGTTTTTTCCTGGAAGGGTTTGCATACTTTACCAGCTGCTGCCTGAGGATCCAGTTTCTGATTAACCTCTGTTTAAGGCTATGAACTAAAGAGAGAAGACTCAAATAAAAAATGAAAGAGGAAACATTACATCTAATAACACAGGAAGACTAAAGATCATGAGAAATTGATATGGACAAATATTTGCCAAGGAATTAGAAATGGTAAGTTCCTAGAAATGTATGACTTTTAAGACTGAATCATGAAGACATAGAAACATAAATAAGCCAATTACTAGCAATGAGATTGAATAAGTAATCAAAAACCTCCAAAGAAGATCCCAGGATCTGGTGAGGTCTATCAACAATTTATAAAGTAATTAAAATCACTCTTTCTCTAATTCTTCCAAAAAACTGAAGAAAAGGAAACACTTGTAAACTCATTTTATGATACCAGCATTACCCTGACATAAAAAACAAACAAAGACACTAACTAAAAACAAATTACAGGCCAGTATCCCCGATGAACATAATACAAAGATCCCCAACAAAATATTAACAAACCAAATTCAACAATATATTAAAGAATCATACAACACGATCAAGTGGGATTTTTATCCTGCGATGCAAAGGTAGTTCAACTAAGGCAAAAATGTTTTGGTCTTTTTTCACGTGATATGCCACATTAATAGAATGAAACCTAAAAATCATATGATCCTATCAACAGATACATGAAAAAACTCTCAAAAATTAAATATAGATGAAATGTGTCTAAACCTAATAAAGACTGTATTTGACAAGCCCACAGCTAATATGACTCAACAGTGAAAAGCTGGAATCTTCTCTTCTAAGATAAGAACAAGCCCACTTTTACCTACTAGCTAGAGCAATTAGGTAAAAATAAAATAAAATAAAATAAAATGAAAAAGATAAGGAAGAAGTATGTATAATTGTCTCTATTTGCAGAGTGACATATTATTTTATATAAATTTTGTATATTTCCATATTATATATAGAAAACTAAAGATTCCATCAAAAATGGAATAAATAGTTCAGTGAAGCTACAAGATATAAATCAATATATAAAAATCAGTAGTGTTTCTATACAACAGTGAACTATCAGAAAGAAATTAAATAATCCCATTTATAATAACATCAAAAACAATAAAATACTAAGGAAAACAATTTAACTATGGAGGTGAAAAGTCTATAAACCAAAAACTATAAAACACTAATGAAAGAAATTGAGGAAGACACAAGTAAATGCATATTCTATGCTCATGAACTGGAAGAATGAATATTATTAAAATGCCCATACTGCCCAAAGCAGTCTACAGAATCAATGAGATCCCTATCAAAAATCAAATGGCACTTTTCATAGCAGCAACAAAAAATATTTTTTTTTTGTAGAATTTGGAAATTCATCACTTACATATAACACCCAGTATTCAACACAAGTGTCTTCCTTAGTCCCTGTCCCCCTTTAGCCCATCACTTGCCTACCTCCCCTCTAGCAGCCCTCAATTTGTTCTCTATAGTTAAGAGTCTCTTATGGTTTGCTTCCCTCTCTTTTTTTTTTCCCCTTCCCCTATGTTCATCTGTTTTTTTTTCTTAAATTCCACAAATGAGTGAAATCATAGGGTATTTGTCTTTCTCTGACCTATTTCGCTTAGCATAATACACCCTAGCTCTTATGGAATTACAAAAGACCTTGGATAGCCATAGTAATCTTAAGAAAAAGGAACAAAGCTGGAGGTATCCTGCTTCCTGATTTTAAACTATATTACAAAGCTGTAGTAATCAAGGCAGTATGGTACTGGTATAAAAACAGAGACATAGATAAATGAAACATAATAGGGAGGCCAGAAATAAATCCATAAATATATGGTCAATTACTTTTTGACAAAAGAGCCAAGAATGTACAATGGGGAAATGATAGTTTCTTTAGTAAACTGTGTTAGGATAACTGCACAGCCACATGCAAAGGAATGAAACTGGACCACTGTCTAAAACCATACATAAAATTCAACTCAAAATTGATTAAAGACTTGAATGTAAGACCTGAAACCACAAAACTCCTGGAAGAAAATACAACATATAAGTTACTTGACATTGGTTTTGGCAATTATATTTATATTAGACACCAAAAACAAAGGCAACAAAAAACCAGCAAGTGAAACCACAACAAGCTAAAAATCTTGGAAAGGAAAAGAAATCATCAATAAATTGAAAGGCAACCTAAGAAATGGGAGAAAGTATTTTCAAACCATATACCAATAAAAGCCTAATATCCAAAACATAGAAGTTCATAAAACTCAATAGCAACAAATGAAAAAAAAATTAAAAATGAGCAAGGATCTGATTAGACATTTTCCCAAAGAATAGATCATTTTCTTGAGGAACTTCTATGTTGCTTTCCATAGTGTTTGCATCAGTTTACATTCCCACCAGCAATTAATGCCCAAGGATTCCCTTTTCTTCACATCCACAACCAGCATTTGTTAATTTTTGTTTTTAGACATCTTAACATTGAGAGATTATATATCATTGTGGGTTGGTTTTGCATTTCACTGGTGATTAGTTACAATGAGCATTTTCCTTACCTATTGGCTATTTGCATGTCTTCATTAGAAAAATATCTACTCAGGTCCTTTGTCCCATTCTTCTTTGTCATACTTGAGTCATTATTAATTCATTTATTCAATTCAGGGGTCAAAAACTTTTCTCTTTAAAGTTTCATATTGTAAATATGTTAAATTTTGCTGATCATACCATTTTTGTTGCATTTACTCAAATGCACACTAACCTTGCAGTGTGACAGCAAACTATAGCCAATGTATAAAAGAATATGTGCCTGTGGCCCAGTGAAATTAATGGACACTGATATTTACATTCCTTAATTTTTTTTTTTACCTGTTATAAAATATTCTTCTTCCTTTGATTTATTTTAATAATAAAAACTATTTTTGAAACAAGATAAACACTGAAAAATCTCAAATGTCTGATGACATCTTTGTATATTTTAGGAAGCATATTTTATAAAACTAAGTGCTAAAGTCTTACTCATTTGAAGAATTCTGTACTGTTGAAAATCCAAAATAATGCTTTTATTTCATAATTACTTAGCTATTTTTATTTAAGTAAAAAGGTTAATTTAATCATTCAATGAAATTATTGGGTGATTAACAGGAAAATATATTCTTTAAACAATATTATTAAGAACTACAAAACCAAAAGCCAGATTTAGTTTGATATTAATGTAGCCTCATATATATCACTGCATGCTACTTCATTACTGGAACCGTGCAGAAAACCTGCAGATTCCAAATACATTCCCATGCCACACATCAGGGGAAATACTCTCAAATATGACAATTCCAGGTTTTTTTTGTAAAGATATAGTAATCAACAAGTAGGCAAAAGTGTAGGAGAAAAATAGTAAAAAATAAAAATATAAAATAAAAATGAATTAGAAAATCCAATATTAAAACTTATTAAAAATATTACAAAGTTGCAGTTACTACTAGATAGAATCCCATTACATTTTGAAACATGAATTTAATAATCAAACATATTTATTAAAAAAGAAAATATACTGGAATATATGCCATGTTAAAAAATAATAAATGCTGTATTTTAATAATGCATAATTCATAACTACTGGATAAATTGATAATAAAGTATATTAGAGCAAACTCGTGCTTCATCAGCAACTCACAACTAGAGTCAACACTTTATTTTTTTTAATTTTTTTTTTTTTTTAAGATTTTATTTATTTGACAGAGAAAGAGTAGGCAGAGAGGCAGGCAGAGAGAGAGAGAGGGGGAAGCAGGTTCCCTGCTGAACAGAGAGCCCAATGTGGGGCTAGATCCCAGGACCCTGGGATCATGACCTGAGCTGAAAGCAGAGGCTTTAACCCACCGAGCCACCCAGGCACCCCTCAACACTTTATCTTTTTCAGATATATTTATTTTAGAGAGAAAGAGAGAGAGTGCAAATGGGGGAGGGGGAGAGGGGAAGGGAGAAAAGCAGACGCCTCAGCTGAGCATAGAGCCCAAGGTACATGGGGCTCTGATCCCAGTGTCCTGAGATCCTGACCTGAACCCAAATCAAGAGTCTGAAGCTTAAGCAACTAAGCCTACCCAGGTGCCCCAATTCAAAAACCCTTTCAATATCATTGAGACTTTAGTAACTTTAGTAGTAGGCACGATCAATTGTTGAAGGCAGGTTTTTACTTTCAATTCTGATGTTCTACATATCTAAAAATTTTCAAATACTATAAAGGCTTTATAAATTTTGAGTAACAAAATTATAAGAATGGTTTCAATTTTCATATGTTTCTGATTAATGAAATATTAAATTTGCAGGTAATGAAATATTAAATTTTATACATCTATGCATATATATGGTATTTTTTATCCATAATTGAGAGAGGACAGTTAGCATAAAATCTCACAACATACAAGTTATTCTGTGGAAAAGTCACTGAAGTTAGCAAAACTATGATGTTAATATCCACTATTTCACTTCTACTAAGACCAAGAATCAGTCTCAACTTTTTGGAAGGGGTGAGTTTTCAGGAGATTTGCCACAAGGGACAAGTAGAGTGACAGGAAAAGAGAGATAAAGAAGTCCCATTCAGCTAATAATAGTCTTTTCCAGAAATTAGTATACATCATGAAGAAGTCATAAATTTTAAAAATGTGTTTATTAGGAGTAAGCAAGCATACAGCAGATTAGATTTTTTTCCTTGTATTTTGCACTTAGTATAGGAGTGTGTTTGTGTTTGTGCATATGTGTGTGTGTGTGTGTGTAATCTTTGAATGCTACAAATGGTAATTAATGCAAATATGTTTTATCAATAATCGAATACTTCAAAAAGTATGCAGTCATCATTCTTATTATTTTCTGAAATGGCAACTTTTTGCAGAGAAAGCAGGCATTGTCTGCATTTATCTACTATTGTATTCTTAGAAAAAAATCAGTATGTACTAGAACAGTGCAAAAATATGCTATCTTTTTATGTAAAATGCATTCAGACAATAATAGTAGACAATTAAAAACATATTTGACCTCATGATTCTTGATGAGGCTTTCAAAATCTGAAGAGGACACAAAACTCTTCAGTGTACTGCACCAACACATGTTTTTTATAAAACATGTAACATCAATAGTTCCTGCCGATAATATTACATAATCATTATGCCAACTGAAAACACCTCCATATGTTTCCAAAATGCATCTTTGTGGGAAATACTTTCTTCATTGAAAATCATGGGTAAGACTCTGAGTTTTATTGTTATTAAATATGAATATTAGATTATTCCTGTAAGTGATCATACCTGAACATCATTCTATATAAGGCAGTGTAAAATAAGTTATATGTACAGTTTATGAATACAATAACACATATAATCATATACATTTATATTGATACAGTTTTAGTTTTCAAAACAATGTGTTGCCACATAGATTCAGATGTGTTTAGCCTAAAACATCACACAAAGTAGGAGGAACAAACACAAGTAGAGAATAAGAAAGAAATGAGTAGCATTAATCAATGCTAAGAGAAAGAAAATAAACCATAATTTTAAAAGAATTTGAATGAGTTTCCTTTTTGACAAATGTTTTAAATTGTTGGAAATCTTGTTAGACATAGAACTCCAGAATTTGGGAAAATAATATGATTAATATTGCATCTTTATTTCATTATATACTTCTGGATAACGTATAAAATTGGAAACAGGTTTTCTTCAGGGCTGCTTAGAGGAAAAAAGACTATGGGTCTTTGTACACACTGATTTTAGAAATCAGAGTGAGTAATTTCAAAAAGGACACAAATAATTCTGAGTCTTTGCCTGCTCCCATCATTATGCCAAAAGGAAGACTGTTGCTGAGTAAAGACCGGCATCTCTTACAAGGCTCTCACTCAAAGGAAAGCCTGGGATCAGACCCTCTACTCTTTCCTCTGTAAAGAGCATCGATTCCTGTGGTTTCTTTGTGGCACACGCCATAGGCAGAACAGAACAAAGACTAATGCTCCTCAGCACAATAATAGGATACCATTGTGCTTAGAGGACAAGGTCAAATCCTTCCTAATATAGGCACTATTCTTTCTTCAGTATGCCATTAGGTTGTTGCCACAGAGAGAAAATGATGTTTTTGACAAAGGTCTAACTGAGACTATCACAAAAAGAAGCTAATCAAAGTGTCGTTCTCCATTCAAGTAGCTTCGGAATAAAACACTTCAGTGATTAGCATTCATAAGCTTTACATCTTTTGCAAATGCATTTTGACTAAGACATTTGGTATCAGGTGAGAAGGAGAATTCTGAAAGGAATCACAAGACAGCACTTCCTCCTGTGAATAGGGGGTGACTTACCAAAGACTAGAAGTATGTTTTTGGATTGAAAGCCTCCAAGTTGAGGAGAGAGAGGGAGAGTGGTGGGGGATATGAAGGGAGGGGGAGAAGGAGAATATATGCCAGTGTGAACACTTGGAAAGGAGAATGATGTCAGGAGTTGAAATGATGTTCATGGAAACACACATCTCTGGATGATACGGAGGTTTGAACTATCTTCCCTTACACGGGACAATAAAATGTTTGACTTTGTTGAGAACTTCAACTTTGTTCTTTCTAATCTTAATTCTTCTCTAGGGATGGCTCCAGGACACCCACCTTCAGTGTATAATTTTTTGTATATTCATTATCACTCTTTTATATTTTTATTTTTCTAAAGGGAAATGATAGCTAGAGGAACAATTGGGTTTGTTTTCTTCAGAGGTAATGTTCATTATCCTCTAGAGTGAACTATGATCTAGAATCTCTGATGACTTTGAGTGTCAGCTGCCCTGTCTCAGCGGACAGGTCCCATCTTGCCCATAACAGTGAAGAGAGGTAAATATATTTCAGTAGTAGAATAAATAAATCTTCATTGTATTCTTGAAAGGAGCAAACAGAAAAATAATGCACCCATCCACACTTGGGTTATAGAAAATAACATGCAAAATTATCTTCAAATCATTTGGGCATATTACCTGAAAACTCGGGTTTGAGGTAATAGGTCCCATGTCATGTCTAATCCGCTTTTCCTTCTTCTCACAATCCTAGACATTCTGTGCTCTAATTATTCTGACCACAGAGCATACTTGACTTTTTTTCACCTTTCATTTCCTTTCATGCTTCTCCCTTCCCCTCCTAAAAAGAGATGAAATACAGAAACAAAACATAGAAAATATTTCTTTCTTTTCCTACACATTCTCTCTCTAATAAGGAACTAGTGTCCTTATTACTTCCATTCATTTGGGTAACACAAATTTCATTTTCCTTACTTAATACCCAAGTATACTGACACGTATATTGACATCCCTGCTCAGTCAATGGGTCAAGAGTGCTGACAAGAGAGCTATAGGAAGGTCAGTTAGGAATGGTGACTCACAGAATCATACATTACTGTCCCAGTGGATTGAAGCCTGGGAGGTACAGCACTATAGCTAAGGGTCTAGGAACTCTTCTCATGGGTGTAGTAAGTCTAAAAAGAATCTGAAGGTCTGAAGGGGGCAAATTCAGGAAATGGCACACTCCTAGCACCAGACTTGGACACATCAGTTAGAGATTTCAAAGCTTTCATGAAGAGTTTCCTACACTGAGTTTCAACAGAGACATATGGGATGAAAGAGAAGAGTATACATATATAATGTGCAGAATACTTGAAATGTGGATTGACAGTTTTTATGAATAAAAATAAATTGCTCATATTGATTGCATATTTGTTATACAACAGTCATCATGATGTTTTGTAAAGATTATGTCCTTTAATTTTACAAAAAAAAAATCTATGATCAGAACGACAATCTCATTATACAAGCAGTTTAGAAAATAATACTCATTTTAGGTACCAAAATACTGCAAGTTAGAGTTGTCAGTAGCTTACAGTTTATGATTCACTGGTGCTAATCTAACAGGTGGAATCACTGCCTTCTCCTTGATCCTGATCAAGGATGAGTACTGGACATGAGTAAAGCCTCAGACCCAAACTTTAAGTGTCCAACCTTCCTGATTTCTAAGTCACCTCAAGACTGAGTGAGTCCATCAGGAAGACTTCTCTATCCTTATAAGCATTTACAGAAATGCAGAGGAAAATCTTTACACATAGCTCTCATTCACTTCTCAATGTTCTTTATTCCAAAGAAGTAAGGACTTAAAGGAATGTCATGTTTCTTTCCTAGAAAATTTGAGAGTCCACATATCTGCATGCTGCAACTGAATCCTTTCTTTTGGGGGTTAAGGGAGGCTGGACACATTAGTACTTTTATATTTGTCAGTCTCTGGTCATAATACACCATGCAGAACTTTTCCTACAGACCCAGATACCCTTCATTTTAACAAATACCTATTTACTTAAGTAGTTCCTGAGTGACTATACCACAGCATAAGAGAAAATGTAAGGTTTTATATGCTCTGACAGCTGGAGGACCTATTCAACCCAAGAATTCTTTGGTTAAATGAATTAGATAAAAGAATTCAAAATTTCTTTGCTTGGTTTGCTATCTTGTTTTCTGCATGTCTCCACACACATTACATTTGGAGGAATGACTTGCTCCTAATCACAGGATGGTGATTGCAAAGCACTTCAGATGCATGGCTTTTCATCTGAAACATTTAATTTCTAATTGTATCCTACATAGCCTTTAATGTTGATTACAAAACACTTTCTACAACTTCATCAGATGGCACTGATATTTCCTGAGGTATGAACATGGCCTGAGCTGTGTTAATTAGTACTGTCCATAATCAGGTATTTAAAGTTTGTCAGTCATAATAAAAATATTGTCCTGGCTCAATTCTAGGGTAATAATTACATTAAAGATGGTTGTTTACAACACCAGCCTCAGGGGATCTCAGGTGTATAACCTGGTTGTCAGCTCCGGTACCCTGTCCTTTGTCCTTTGAACAAATATAATTTGTTCAAAATCCATTCCATGTGTGGTGGGAAGTCCTGCCTTCTTGATATCTCTGTTCTGTCTTGTTTTTATATTCACCTCTGAGTCTGTGTTTCTGTTCCCACTGAGGTAGTTCACTATTGGCATTATTTCACTAGCTTACATATATGTAAGTTTACATTACGTTTCATTATATTAAAAACACTCCCTTCATCTCAGTAACCTTTCTGAGACTCTCCCCTCAAGATTTCTCTGTAAAATCATTACTTGGAGGTAGACACTATTAACAATAAGAACAAAGTAACTGTGTTTCTGCATCATACCACAACTACTTAAAAAAGTTCTCCATGAAATTTTCACACAGATGTATATACATATGAGAGGAAAGAACACCATCCAAACAAGCTGTATGCCAAAATATGCAGTTCTGGTATTAATTAGAAACAGGGAGGTATTATAATAATGATGTGGTAAAATTAAAATGTTAAAATACAAACTCTTTCTTGTTGCTCTCGTAAATGCTAAAGCAATTCAAGCCAAGATACTACAGTTACTCAAATACATTTCTGTAAGCTGGATTTTCTATCATTTTTAATAATTTATAATTCTACATGAAGTGTTATTAGTAACAGAGATAACAAAAGACAGTAAAATGCAAACAGTTGCATTGGCCCCAACTGCTTTCAATGTCAGGACTGGATTGTTTGAGAAAGAACTGAACTCATGGACTTATCCTGGGGTGAGAAGTTGCTAAGATATTTATCATTTATCCACGTGGCATCAGATTTAAATTCACACACACACACACACTCATATTCTGAAGACACTTCTTGGGTGTTGTTTATATGTGAGAAAGAGGGAAAATAAAAAACTCCCACTACTGTCAGTGGTAAGTGGCCTAGCACTAAGAGAGAGCACACAGTGTTCTCCTGACGATCACATATATTTTTGCAGAACGCTATTATCCAAGAAAGTTACTCATAATTAGGATGGAGAGAGTTAAAACAAGACAAATTATGTCTAAACATAGATAAAAAAACAATCCACGAAGGCCATAAAACTGATTTTCTCTCTCAACATACATCTATATAAATGTCTATATAAACATATATCTTTCTTAGCTTCTTTACTAAATTCAGCTTTATCCCTGCTTCAATTCTCCTACTTCCATATAAAAATAGACTATTGATCGTGTTTTCTGGCAGTACGTCACCTAAAGTAAAACCATGTTCCAATATCACTTAATATAAGCCAAATCTCTGCATCTTTTTGAGATGGTCTGTAACATAATGTATGGTCAACTGGGAGAAACTCACTTTTCAGTTTTTATGACAGTGTTCGTTGACCCTTTCTACAGACCATGTTGCTCTGACCAAATACCCTCAAATTCGTAGGTGATTATAATGAGACTGAGACTAATAACAGATAAAAATTGGGTTTTGGTAGTATAATTTCACAATCTTGAAAAAAAATTATTCTGTAGAGTTTGGGAAAATTACTCAGGTCACCACTATAACTTTAAATGACATTAACTGTACACTCCTGGATTAGGTTTTGCTAATAAATTCTAGGACAAAACCCATTTATGCTTCCTTCTTATTATTGATACTAGGATTTTTGTTCTTGCTATACCAGAAACGTAATCCTCAATTTCCCTTTCACAAGACTGAACACATTCTATACCTTATCTTGAATATTCTGAATTTAAACACTTGAATTCAAACATTTTGAGGTTATCAGATTAAGTCTTATGCTTAAAGTCTTTTTTCTTCTTCCAACATACCAATTTTTATTATTTAACAGACATCTTTTGTTCCGTATTTCTCCATATAAAGCTGCAAATATTGATGCCAAATTCTTTCCTTTTTTTGCCATTCTTCTTATCTTGCCCCTTTCCCAGGGATTTGTTGTAGTTTCTCCCTACAAGCCTTGTTACGTGTAGTCACACTGAAGGTTACACATATTCTTACAGTTGTCCTACAAATCATCCTTAGAAATCTACTCTTCCTGTGAATTTTTGAGCTGAGCTTGTTGCACTGTATTTCTTCATTTTGTATATTTTTATTAACTCTCTGGGAAATTCATTGAGACCAACTCTGTGTAACCAGAGAGAATAGATTGCCTTAGGTTCCACCTGCTCTCTACTTGGCATAGATTGAACATAACTTCTATATTTCTAGCTAAATTTCACACTAAAGAGATTTTTTTCTTTAATTTTTCTCCTTGCGCCCATGAACTATATTTATTATTGTATCCATAAGACTTATCTACTACTTTTCTGGAAAACTGAAACTGATTTTTCTCCTCTCTGTACTGCCTTTCTCATTGGATACTTGGGACAAGTAGAATGAAATTGTTAAAAAAGATTTTATTTATTTATTTGAGAGACAGCATACATGTATGCATGTACACAGTGGGGGCAGGTAGTAGAGGTGCAGAGGGAGAAGGAAAGAGACAAGTAAACTCTGCATTGAGTGTGGAGCCCAATGTCAGGCTCGATCTCTGGACCCTGAGATCATGACCTGAGCCAAAACCAAAATGTGGAGCTTTAACAGACTTAGACCCACCCAGGTGCCCCTAACAAATAGAATGCTTTTTTAAAATTTCTGTACTACATTGATATCTTTCTTTCATTGTATTTTTGGTGCTACTTAAGAGCTAAGAATTTTATATAAAATAATGTATTTCTTTATATATAGTTGCTATGTATCTTCCACATTCACTTTTTGTTTTTCACAGGCAAATGGGGGAGGGCAGTGGGAGAGGTAGAGAGAATCTTAAGCAGGCTCCATGCCCTGTGAGGAGCCTGACACAGGGTTCTATCTCACAACCCTGAATTTACAACCTAAGCAAAAATTAAGAGTTGGACACTTAACCAACTGACCTGCCCAGGAAGCCCTCACATTTACTTTAAAGTATAAGTTATTTTGACTTTTTAGTCTGTTTTAATATTTTTATTGTTTCTCTGCCATCATCTATAGACATTATTATCCCAACCATTTGTAATTTTAGCACTAAAATCTGTTTTTATTTTTAATATTGGCAATGAATTGTGATAACATAATATAATTTGCTCAGAATCAAGTGTGATGCTTCCTGTCTGACATACATTTATGTAATCACCTCATATAGTTCAATGTTTTTCCTTACTTTTAGCACTCCCATCTCAAATTCAATAACAAAAATCAATGAGATTTAAACTATCCCATTGCATTAAAAAATGCCCACCAACATGATCTGGTTTGTTCCATAGTATTACTGTTTTGTTTGTTTTTATATAGAATTTATACTTGTTAAAACTTTAATTTTCTCCATTTTTAAAGTCTATGAACTATATGCATTAACTCTATTCAGTGTATCTCTGTAATTTACAAAATCATCACCTCATAGCCTTGCTAAAAATGAAATAACCAGGTTCCAAATAAAAAATATGTTTCATTAGAACAGTGCTGAAATGTAGACATCTGTATTTTTATTTTTAAGTATCTTGGATTATTCTGAAGCATGTAGTCCAGGACTCAATTTAAGGAATAGTTATCCAAATAATCTTCAATTTTCTTTCTTATCTGATAGGATATTATTTCTGATTTCTGGTCTATACTTTTAAAAACAAATGACTGGGTGTGGTGCAAAAACAATGAATACTGTTACACTGAAAATAAATTTAAAAAATTAAAAACAAACAAAAAAACAAATGAAAGTTATGCTATAACATTCTTTAAAAATGGTTTCTTCATTTTCCACCACAATGACTCCTGTTTGCCTTCTGTTTCCCCTCACACACTCATTTTAAGATGAAGAGACTATAGCACTTACCTTATTCATGTCCCACTGTTGTCTCTTTGGTGTGGTGGGGATGGAGAGCATAACTGCCTCTTTAGATTAAGGCTCACATTCGAAGAACTGGACTTAAGTTGCTGAACTCAGGGAATGGCATCCATACTGCCTCCTCTATACCTGAACCTGATTGGAAAGATGAGATCCTGGAATCTGAGCCTATGCCTGATGCAATAAAAAATACAATTTCACTGGTCAGTTGAGGGGAGGAGAGTTTACTGTGAATATGGAAGGAATATAAATAATTTGTGGGCAGATGGCAGACAATGGTGATTTTAAAACTCATCAGCATTTCTTTTTTGGACATTCTTTTCACAAAAACTGGAGTCTAACTTCTCACTTCCCAAAAATGGGCCAGCATATTGATGCACTTGTAAAAGAGAAAAAGTAGTAGAGATGATGCTGTTGGACATTTGCCAACAGGTTTCTCTCAGGTCTTTCTCCATTAGAATGTATGCCTACCAAGCCCTGAGTATTTGTGGAGAATGTTTGATTTCCCTGAAGCTGCCTTGTTGGAGAAAGCAAATAGACAGGACAGAGATAGAGAGAGACATACAAGCAGTGTAATCTCCTGCAGCTCCCAGATGTTCAAGTCTTCCTAGTTCAGAACCAGATACTTGACTAAGGAAATCTTTGAAAGGATCCTCTGTCTGCAACAACTCTATCCATTCAATGTCATGAGAAATCCCCAGCCAGAAACAGTGAAAAAGGAATGTAAAAATTTAACACAAGTAAAATTTTTTAGTTATCTTAAAGTTACTACTGTAAATCTGTAAATTTTCTTAACTAGTTTACCGTTTTAAATAATGGTCACATTAAATTATATTTTATTGCATATCATATACATCATACTCAATCAAACACTCTCAAAATGTCTGTTTGGTTGGTTCATTTTTTTTTTTTCACAGTTCAATCAGCAATAAACGTAGAGTTGAGATTCATAAACAGACCCATTGCTCTTAAACCTTATCCTGAGCACTAGTTGTACAGATACATGCAGACTCTAAATGCAGACTCTGATTTTTTCACATTTTGTTAAAGTAAATATTAGTTTTAAAATAAAATTTTTAGCAGAAGATAACTCATATATTTTGGCATTTACATTACAGTAAACACTACAGTTCAAAAGTGTGAACTTGTATTAGCATGTTGAAAAGGAAGGTCTATTACTTAAATTAATACACCCAAATAATGTTAATTTTGCTTATTCAAATAAGCAAATAATAAATTTGGTTATTAAATTATCCTAATAATAAGAGAGAAATACATCACCACGGAATACTTTTTAACATGTAATTTCTTAGTTGGGAATTTTTGAACTAGTATGGCATCTTCATCTCTGATATAATGGAGAAAAACAGTGTAATCCTATTGTCTACACATTCTTACAGATGACCTCTATCTAGTCCTATATTGATACCAATGCAGTATGATCTGCTATCTCAAAATTAGAAACTAAGAGGTGTTCTATAAAAGAGGAAAAATCCTAAGAATATCATTGAACAGAAATATATGGAGACGATCTATAGAAATAAAGACTTCACAGGTAACATGATGTCAATAAAAACGTATCTCTTAATAATCACTCTCAATGTGAATGACCTAAATGTGCCCATAAAACGACACAGGGTTGCAGATTGGATAAAACAACAGGACCCATCCATATGTTGTCTACAAGAGACCCATTTTGAACTTAAGGATACACTCAGACTGAAAGTGAAGGGATGGAGAAGCATCTTTCATGCCAATGGGCCTCAAAAGAAGGCTGGAGTAGTGATTCTTATTTCAGATAAATTAGATTTTAAACTAAAGACTGTAGTCAGAGATACAGAAGGACACTACATCATTCTTAAAGGGACTATCCACCAAGAAGATCTAACAATTGTAAATATTTATGCCCACAATATGGGAGCAGCCAATTACATAAGAAAACTATTAATCAAGATAAAGAGTCATACTAATATGAATACATTAATAGTAGGAGATCTTAACATGCCTCCCTCAGAAATAGATCATCGAAGCAGAAAATCAATAAAGAAACAAGAGCATTGAATGACACATTGGACCAGATGGACCTCATAGATATATACAGAACATTCTACCCTAAAACAACAGAATACTCATTCTTCTCAAGTGCACATGGAACCTTCTCCAGAACAGACCACATACTGGGTCACAAATCAGGGCTCAACTGATACCAAAAGATTGAGATTATTCCCTGCGTATTCTCAAATCACAATGCTGGTTTTTGAAAGAATCAATTAGATCAATAAACCATTGGCTAAACTAATCCAAAAGAAAAGAAAGAAGGCCCAAATTAATAAAATTATGAATGAAAGGGAGAGATCACAACTAACACCCAGGAAATAGAAACAATCATCAGAAGTTATTATCAACAGTTATATGCCAATAAGTTAAGCAATCTAGATGAGATGGATGCATTCCTGGAAAACTATAAACTTCCAAACTTGAACCAGGAAGAAATTAGCAACCTGAATAGACCGATATCTAGTAATGAGATTGATGCAGTGATCAAAAACCTCCCAAAAAACAAGAGCACAGGACCTGATGGATTCCCTGGGGAATTCTACCAAACTTTCAAAGAAGAAATAACACCTATTCTCCTGAAGCTGTTTCAAAAAATTGAAGCAGAAGGAAAACTTCCAGACTCTTTTTATGAAGCCAGCATTACCCTGATCCCCAAACCAGGCAAAGACCCCACCAAAAAGGAGAACTTCAGATCAGTATCACTGATGAATATGGATGCTAAGATTCTCAACAAGATCCTAACAAATAGGATCCAACAGCACATTAAAAAGATTATCTACCATGACCAGGTGGGATTCATCCCTGGGTTGCAAGGATGGTTCAACATTTGCAAATCAATCAATGTGATAGAACAAATCAATAAGAGAAGAGAGAAGAACCACATGGTCCTCTCAATTGATGCAGAAAAAGCATTTGACAAAATCCAGAATCTGTTCCTGATTAACACGCTTCAAAGTATAGGGATAGAGGGAACATTCCTCAACTTCATAAAATCTATGGATAACCCACAGCAAATATCATCCTCAATGGGAAAAGGCTCACAGCCTTCCTGTTGAGATCAGGTACACAAAGATGCCCACTCTCACCACTCTTGTTCAACATAGTATTAGAAGTCCTAGCAACAGCAGTCAGACAACAAAGAGAAATAAAAGGTATCCAATTTGGCAATGAAGAAGTCAAACTCTCTCTCATCAGATGACTTGATACTGTTGGGGCTGATCCCACGTTAAAACCTGTTAAACCCCTAGGTCCTGCCTGGACCTGCTTAGCAATAGTGACTCCATGTTGCCTAGGTAGCCATTTTGTCGTTTAATAAATGCCTCAGCAGTTACTGATATGGCTTCCGGGTTACCATTGCTAAAACACACACCTAAAATAAGGCCAGACAGGTAGGAGACATCCAATCAGCCAAAGCCACATATGTAGAGATCTATGGTTGTGCCCTATAAAACTAACCTGTAAGACCAAGGGGGGGGGGGTCTCTCCTTTTGGAGGTGGCCCTGGCCGGTCAGTGTGACTTCTAATGCTTGGCATAGAATAAAGCTCTGCATAACTTTCACTTTGTCTCAGTCTCATTCCTTTGATAATGGACCCCATCAACACTTTATATGGAAAACCCAAAAGACTCCACCCCCAAACTACTAGAACTCATACAGCAATTCAGTAATGTGGCAGGATACAAAGTCAATGTACAGAAATCAGTTGCTTTCTTATACACTAACAATGAAAACACAGAAAGGGAAATTAGAGACTCAATTCCATTTACTATAGCACCAAGAACCATAAGATACCTGGGAATAAACCTAACCAAAGAGGTAAAGGATCTATACTCAAGGAACTACAGAATACTCATGAAAGAAATCTAAGAAGACACAAAAAGATAGAAGACCATTCCATGCTCTTGGATCAGAAAAATAAACATTGTTAAAATGTCTATACTGCCTAGAGCAATCTATACTTTTAATACCATTCCGATCAAAATTCCACCAGTATTTTTCAAAGAGCTGGAGCAAATAATCCTAAAATTTGTATGGAATCAGAAGAGACCCCGAATTGCTAAGGAAATGTTGATAAAGAAAAACAAAACTGGCGGCATCACGTTACCTGATTTCAAGCTTTACTACAAAGCTGTGATCACCAAGACAGCATGGTACTGGCATAAAAACAGACACATAGACCAGTAGAACAGAGTAGAGAGCCCAGATATGGACCCTCAACTCTATGGTCAAATAATATTCGACAAAGCAGGAAAAAACATACAGTGGGAAAAAGACAGTCTCTTCAATAAATGGTGCTGGGAAAATTGGACAGCTATATGTAGAAGAATGAAACTTGACCATTCTCTTATACCGTACATAAAGATAAACTCGATATGGATAAAAGACCTCAACATGAGACAGGAATCCATCAGAATCATAGAGAAGAACATAGGCAGTAACCTCTTCGATATCAGCCACAGCAACTTCTTTCAAGATATGTCTCCAAAGGCAAAGGAAACAAAAGCAAAAATGAACTTCTGGGACTTCATCAAGATCAAAAGCTTCTGCACAGCAAAGGAAACAGTCACAAAACAAAGAGGCAACCCACGGAATGGGAGAAGATATTTGCAAATGACAGTACAGACAAAAGGCTGATATCCAGGATCTATAAAGAACTTCTCAAACTCAACACACACAAAACATAATCATGTCAAAAAATGGGCAGAAGACATGAAAAGACACTTCTCCAATGAAGACATACAAATGGCTAACAGACATATGAAAAAATGTTCATCATCACTAGCCATCAGGGAGATTCGAATCAAAACCACATTGAGATACCACCTTACACCAGTTAGAATGGCCACAATTAACAAGACAGGAAACAATGTGTGTTGGAGAGGATGTGGAGAAAGGGGAACCCTCTTACACTGTTGGTGGGAATGCAAGTTGGTGCAGCCTCTTTGGAGAACAGTGTGGAGATTCCTCAAGAAATTAAAAATAGAGCTTCCCTATAATCCTGCAACTGCATTACTGGGTATTTACCCGAAAGATACAGACATAGTGAAAAGAAGGGCCATCTGTACCCCAATGTTCATAGCAGCAATGGCCACAGTCGCCAAACTGTGGAAAGAACCAAGATGCCCTTCGACGGATGAATGGATAAGGAAGATGTGGTCCACATACACTATGGAGTATTATGCCTCCATCAGAAAGGATGAATATCCAACTTTTGTAGCAACATGGATGGGATTGGAAGAGATTATGCTGAGTGAAATAAGTCAAGCAGAGAGAGTCAATTATCATAAGATTTCACTTATTTGTGGAGCATAACAAATAACATGGAGGACATGGGGAGATGGAGAGGAGAAGGGAGTTGAGGGAAATTGGAGGGTGAGATGAACCATGAGAGATTATGGACTCTGAAAAACAATCTGAGGGTTTTGAAAGGGAGAGGGATGAGAGGTTGGGGGAGCCTGGTGGTGGGTATTATGGAGGGCAGGTATTGCATGGAGCACTGGGTGTGGTGCATAAACAATGAAATCTGTTACACTGAAAAGAAATTAAATTTTAACAAAAGTAGAAACTATATGAAGAAGTTGGATATGATGTGAATTTCAATGAAAAATTTAAATATAATAAATATAGTAAATATAGCATTCTTCATTCAACTGCCTATATTTAAAGAATAGATGTAAAGAAAAAAAGGATTTTAAAAAATGGCTGTCATTTCTAATTACCAGTTCTGTTAGAGGGCATGAGAAAATGATAAGCAAATTATGATTCTTCTCATAATTTCTCTTAAATCCACCTAATGCTTCTAAATGAAATAATGCAAATACATGTAAATAGTATATTTATAATATAAATATAAACAAGGCATAAACTCATTCATTGTGAAGGATACTCCTTTTTCATTTAAAGTATGATGCCAAATGAATGATCACTATTATTTGTGTGGATTGTACTTGGCAGATGAAGGCCAAGTTTGTCACAAGGTTATTGGGCTAGAGAACTAAAGTTGAGTTCTGTAAAGTCTCATTCTGTTCAAAATTACAGAAGGTAACCTGTTACAAGGTTAGTCAGTAGATATACAGGAGATATTTTAGTAATCACAGCACATGGACAAAGGAACCAATTGGTTCTTTCTGAATAACTCCTCAAGTCTGATACTTCAAACTTCCACTTTAAGAATGTAAACCACAAGTGAATGAAAATACCTGTGTTAATTCACCATGTGCACTACCTCTTCAAGTAATTCTGGAGACAACCTGAAATATATAAAAAAATCAAAGGAACATAAGAAGTTTGAGGTTTCTGTGAAAACCATGTCGTTTCCTTTATACAACTGTTAATTAGTCACCCAAATTATAACCCAACTATGGATTCATCTTCTGTAATAGTATATACAAAGTTCCTCCAATTAAGTATAGCCATTTCTCAAATGTCAAAATACCACATTTACTCTAATGGGAAGATAATTTGACAGCTCTTATTATTATGTTTCACATTCAGATGGTGGCCTTGGTTCTGACACAGTTTTTAAAGTTTTTGTTTCCATTATTGATGATTTGATTAATTCCCTGCATGGAATCTTCCTAATCATAGATACTGTTACTGCTATCACGCAGTTCTATGCCATGCAACTGCATATTTAGTCCTACCACCTTCCCATTTACTTTATAAACATGTTATCTGAATTCAGTATCCATGTTTATTTACCAATTTATTGGTTATAGGTAGAGAATTTCGGTAAATGAATGGAATTAATTTTATTTGTAGCAAAATGGGTGATGTGTAGTTTACAGCACATTTTGCAACTCCACATTTCAGGATAACCTTAAATAAAAGACAATTTAGTAAACATCACATTGTATATCCAAACAAATGGATATTTGACTATTTTTTAAAATAAAAGACCTCCCCAGAGTTTAAATTTTATTTAAATAGTAATACAAAAAAGAAAAAAAAGACAGGACTGATGATTAAGATTTGGTTGAAGGAAATCAAATTATCTTTATAACATATTACAGCTGAAGAGGTGGTAAAGACCTAAGAATCATACTGTTTATAAAACTGAGTTGTTAAATTCATGTTGTAAAACTTAATGGCCATTCCTGTGATGTTATTCATGGGTATACAGAGTGTCACACCAGTGTTCATGTGCTCTACACAAGGAAGCATCTCCATCTCTATATCTCTCCATTTCTGTTTATAGACTATGAAACATTCACCACGTGAATAACTCTAAAGTATAGGGAATAACATGTACTATACCCAATTATAATGCAATCTATTATTATAAAGATTCTATTAACAATATCATAAAGCAATACATCTCTATATATGCCTTTAAATCCTTTAACCAGCAGAACTTTTACAAAAGATTCCTATCTTAAAAAATTAAGTTCCATCATACTTGATCATGAAATATAAATGTTTATTTGATTACTACCTATCAAACTTTAAAATATATCATTTTACTTGCTGCATGATTGTAGATATAATTTAGTAGTTATTTGTAATTGTTTGGATAAATGTAAAAAATACAAGTGCTAAATTAATATTTTATATTTCTGTGGCCTAAAATAAGGTATCTGATAGATAGTTTTTCTCTGTTGAGTTAAATTTAATGCAGTTTTTGATAGAACAAAGAAATAAATAGAAGAATGTGGATAATAAAAATAAAAATAAGTTTTAATTTTAGAAGTCTATAGAAATGATGAAAGATCTAATGGAAATCTGAAGAAATAATACCTGATATTCTGGAAAAGGAAACACTGACAAAATTTTCCACCCTAACACCTTTAACATTTTTTTGTTTTAAGTGTATATGGATAGAAATAAATAGAAACATAACTGAAAATCAAAATGTGTTTTTTCAGAAATACTGGCATATTCAAACAGATACAACTCAAGGCTCCATTTTTTAAAAACATCCATATATTCCACGAAAGACATTTATTAATTTCATCAGAAGCACCAGTGAGAAAGAACCAGCAAATATCAACATTAGCCACTATGAACATTTATGGTACCAATCTCTGAAGATTGCTCATGGAGAATTTCTGGAACTCATCAGTAGACAGTATTCTACATCTCCCTAACATGTACATTAGTGAACAAAAAAGAAAGTTGTATCCATGACTGGTTGTTGAGAGTAGTTTAAGTTTTATTATCTGCAGCACCTTAAAAGAAAGGGTTTTAAATGAAGGTAATAAACTGTTTCTTATCACAAATTGGGAATGATTAAAATGCATAATTAAAATATATAACTCAAAAGTAAGCTAACATATTGGAAAGCAAAACATTCATTAAATGTAGTGAGTTTGGCAATGAATGCATTGTTCTGTGTGCTGGGTGTGGCTGATCACCTGAACTAGATAAAAAATAATTTTGACTATAGAAAAACACATGATCCCAAGAAAGATACACTAAGATCTCCTGGGAAACATTTAAGAACAGCCATGTGGCAAATAGACTTTCATATTTGGCTGACTGATCCATGTTTACTCTTTAATAGAAAACACAGGTTTCACCAGGGCACAATCCAATATAGCCTTCAGTTCTCTTGTGCTTCTGAAAAGTCTGAGATACATATTTTGGATGTGATTCCACTGATTTCATAGAGCAATACAGATGTAACCACCTATCATTTGAGATGGCTGCTGCTGGAAAATCCCCAAGGAAGAGAGGACATAACTAGAAACTTGCCGAGTATCCTGATGATTACAAAACACCAAATAGTGAAAAGAAAAATGAATGGTGTCAAGCAACATAAGCATTGCCTGATTATTTTCAGAAAATTATGTCAATATAGAAAGGAGGAAGGATAAAAAGAGTATTCAGTGGAGGTATAGGCATGATGGTGTGGGGCAGTGTTGTCCTATAATATGTTAAACTTGATAAGTTCTTTATAGATTTTTGGGTACTAACCCTTTAGCAGATGTCATTTGTAAATAACTTCTCTCATTTTGTTGATCACCTTTTAATTTTGTTGATTGTTTCCTTCACTGTGCAGAAGCTTTTTATCTTTCTGAAGGCCCAATAGTTCATTTTTGCTTCTGTTTCCTTTGCCTCAGGAGATGTATCTAGTAAGAAGTTACTATAACCAGAGTCAAAGAGGATGCTACTGGTGTTCTCCCCTAGGATTTTGACAGTTTTCTGTCTCACATTTAGGTCTTCTATCCATTTTTAATATATTTTTATGTAGGGTATAAGTAAGTGATCCAGTTTCATTCTTTTGCATGTAGCTGTCCAGTTTTCCCAGCCCTGTTTGTTGAGGAGACTCTTTTTTTTCTGTTGAATAGTCTTTCCTGCTTTGTCAAAGATTAGTTGACCCAAAAGAGTTGACCCAAAAGTTGACCCAAAAGTTGACCCAAAATGGGTCCATTTCTGGGTTTTCTATTTCGTTCCATTGATCTATGTGTCTATTTTTGTGCCAGTACAACACTGCCTTGATCATTATATCTTTGCAATATAATTTGAACTCTAGGATTGTGATGTCGCCCGCTTTGCTTTTCTTTTTCAAGGTCTTTGGTGGTTCCATATAAATTTTAGGATTGTTTGTTCTAGCTCTGTGAAAAAATGCTCGTATTACCTTTTTCAGGATGGCACTGAATCTGTGGACTCCTTTGGGTAATATAGATGTTTAAACAATACCTATTCTTCTAATCTGTAAACAGGAATGTTTTTCCATTTCTTTGCATCCTCTTCAATTTCTTTCATAAGTGTTCTATAGTTTTCAGAATACAGATCTTTTAACTCTTTGGCTAGCTTGATTCCTAGGTGTCATGGTTTTTGGTGCAGTTGTAAATGGGATCAATTCCTTGACTTCTCTTTCTGCTGCTTCATTATTGGTGTACAGAAATGCAAGATATTTCTGTATGTTGATTTTGTATCCTGCAACTTTGCTGAATTTGTGAATCAGTTCTAGCAATTTTTTGGTGCAGTCTTTCAGGTTTTCTACATAGAGTACCATGTTGTCTCTGAAGAGTAAAAGTTTGACTACTTTCTTGATGATTAGGATGTGTTTTATTTCTTTTTCTTGTCTGATTGCTGAGGCTAGGACTTCCAATACTATGTTAAATAGCAATGGTGAGAGTGTACATCCTTGCCTTTTCCCTTACCTGGTATCTCAAGTTTCTTAATTGCTTTGAAAATTCAGTTATTTAAAAAAAAATCAGTTTTCACTTATTCATGTTTTCTGGTGTAGGAATTTGATTCTTATAAAATAAATAAGCCATGGTGATGTGAAGTACAGCATGGTGACTATAGTTATACCGTGTATTTGAAAGTTGCTGAAAGAGTAGATCTTGAAAGTTACCATCATAAAAAAAACAAAAAAACAAAACAAAAAAAAAACAAAACAAAAAACTGTATGGCAATGAATGTTAACTAGACCTATTGTGGTGATCATTTTGCAATATTTCCAAATATCACCTGAAACTAATATAATATTTTAGGCTATTACATCTCCATTAAAAAAAAAAAGAAATCATTTTCCTTTAACCATATAAGTACATGGAAAGGCTTTTTCTCTTCAGTAGATTTAATGACCATTTAAATACTATTTCAATTCATAATTTCTCTTGACTTTCCCTCATTACTTCCTTCATTTTACTTTTGGACTTTTTTTTTTTTTTTTTTGACATTTTAGGTAGGCTCCATACCCAACATGTGGATCAAACACATGACCCTGAGATCAAAAGTCACATGATCTACCAACTGAGCCAGCCAGGTATCCCTAGACAAACTCAACCTATACAAACACAAACACACACTGTAGAAAACACTTCTGGCTGCATATGATAAAATAATGACTAATGAAAATGTAAGTAAATCTATATTTTAAAAACTCAGAATTTTGAAAGAAATTCTTTAGAATTGGTATTTCTTCAGTCAGTAAGATATATTTTAAAACTCTATTTAAAATATATTCAACAACTGATAGATTTTGAGTAAAAGGCAGGCTAAAATTTTGATGCAGAATGAAATTTTTGTCTTAAATACATGTGAATAGTGTCCTTCAATTGTGAATGTAGTACTTAATTTATTTATCCTCTTTGGAATCTTATAAGTATTAATTTTACTTGCAAAGACAATTCCCAAATGGCTGTATGATCACACCCTTCCATGAAATTCTGTTACTATCCAACCAAGTAGTAGAAGTAAGTGTTGGCTATACCGGATTTCTTTCTTCCTTTCTTTCCTTCCTTTCTTCCTTTTTTACAATGCAAAATTTTATTTAGGTTTGTTCAGTATAGGTAAGATATACTGGAGTCATAGAGCAATATACATTAACAGGATACAACAGTTCATAAAAACTGAGTACTAAACACATAAATTTCTTAAACATTCAGTCACCTAAAGAGAAAAGGCTTAGATGTATGATGGGGAAAACTGTATCTAACCCTGAAAGTATGATAGGACTCCATCAACAAGTCCAACTTTTACAGTAAAACTATTATACTGGCAAACTTGGCAGTCATACACCTACATCTATTCTAACAGCTAACTCTAGCATGGGTAAGAATGCCCTTATCCAGCACAGATCCTAGGATAGACACATATTTTTACAAACATAATTGTGTTATGCTTTAAGGAAAGGTTTCAATTTATAACTATACATTAAGTCACATAACAGTAATTTGACCCTACACAAAATGTCCTTTTGGCAACAAAGTAATTAACTGTTACAATTTCCACAGTGACAAAGGTATTGAAACAAAGAAAGAAAAAAATGAAAAGAAAAAAAAACCACACCCACAAAAAATTAAATTCTGACAAAAGTATGTGTTGATTTGCTGGACAAAATCACCCCCAAATTAAATGGCACTGTACAAAAATTTGTTGGAAAAAAATATTACAAAACTGAACCCTGCACATTTACACTCGAGTCCAAGCCATTTTGAACATGGCAAGTGTTATCTTTCTCATTCACTGTTTTCATTGATTGGAGTGTGTGTTATTTGAGTGGCTTGCGAGAGTTTTCACTGCCAGTGCGAAAGTCAACACTTCCATACCCTGCACTGAGTTGGTTTGCGTAACTACTATCTCCTCTTCCAGTTCTCCCCTTTGGGCTGTTGGAAGCTTTATTACCATTCCCTGGAGAAGAAGGAAAGTCATATCTGGCTATGTCCCTCTTCCTGTGAAATCTGAACCCAGATGTCCTCTGCCAGGAGGAACTGCCAGTACTTGGTCCACTGGCCAGCCAACTGCAGTCTTTACCTGTGGCCTCTGCCTGTCATTCAGGCTCCGAAGATGTAGTCTGCTGGTACGTGGGGCTGGAGCATGAAACTCCTGTTGTTGGTGCTGAGCCAACTACTGGCATGACTCTTTCAGTTGCTGCTGAAAAACTAGAACGGTGTTCAGCACACCTTCTACTTCTGTCAAGTTGAGTGATGAAGAATTCAGTTCATTCTAACTGCGCTTAAGCTCCTCACTGTATTTTTTTCTGTAAAGCCAACTTTGCTTCCAGGTGTAAAACACTTCCCTGGGAAAGCTGCTAGAAGGAAGTTTTTTAAGTGGCTACTTCTTTGGAATAGTCCCTCACCATCAGGCCTCTGAAGCCAGGGGTGAGGGAAGAGAAAAAAGTCAAACACAAGGTTCATCTGCTAAGTTTTACATGAACAATTTCAAGCTGGAAAGATTAAGACTATGGCTTTTTTTTTTTTTTTTTTTCTCAAAAAGTCTAAATACTACTGTGGAAAGGAGTATTTAGCTGTCCCACTATAGCTTTTCCTAGTGGGATAATCAGGGAAGTCTCAACTGGGGAGTATGATTGTTAACTACTTCCAGCATAAACTTCCAAGTACACCGTTTTTTCAGGCTTGTTTCAGTTTGTCTTTAGTCTGTTCCAATTCACCTTTCATTCTTAGGAAAAAAAAAAAAGTTGATTGCTGGGTCTACCACTGTTGATCTCATTTGGGCAACGCTTGGCTGCTGGACTTGCTTGACATACTGGATTTGAGCAGTATACCATTTGTATCTCTTGCTCCTTGGTTGCTAGTCACATTACAAGGATTTTTTTCCCTGTGTGCAGACTCTTGCTGTTGGCTTTAGTTTTTCTTCAGACTCCCTTAAGCCAGTTACATCATTAGAATTAAGATCTGTGCACTTGCCCTCCAAAGCTTAGACATATACTTCCTATTGTTTCCATCTTAGAATTAACTCATCTTGTGCCATAATTTTGAAGTCTATTTCACTCAGTTGAAACTTTCTGAGAAGAGGTTCCTCACTGGTCAGCTTGAATCCTCTCCAGACAGAAGCCATGCCAGCACCAGTCACATAGGCCAAGGCAGCACTGCTTGCTTGCAACCCAGGCCACCAGACGTGCTACCCCAACTCCCCAACTCCCACTTCTGCCATATCCCTTGTACTCCTCTTCCTATATTGGATATTTATTTATTTATTTATTATTTTAAAATATTTTAATTATTTTAAAATATTTTATTTATTTGAGACAGAGAGTGAGCATGAGAAAGAGAACATAAACAGGAGAGTGGAGCATGAGCAGGGGGAAGAGCAGAGGGAGAGGGAGAAGCAGACTCCTCATTGGATGGGGAGACTGATATGGGGCTTGACCCTGGGACCCTGAGACCGTGACCTGAGCTGAAGCCAGATGCTTACCCAACTGAGCCAGCCAGGTACAGCGATATTGGATTTCTCTTTGGTGTCTTTAAAACAGTGTTAATTCCCCCCTGAAAAATAAAATTCTGATTATATGTAGATGGATCCTACTAATACTGGATGATATGAATGAAGACACTGTTGGGCCACACTTGTGAACCAGATAATGCTATACCAATTAGATCAATTTTGACAAATTTTATTTGACCCTACAACACAGATATTTGGTGCATGTTAGCTAATTATATGTAATTAGTTGTGTATACATGCATGCATACATATATACATATATGTATACACATATGCTGGTCACAGTTATAATTTTATAATTATAATTGTAAAGTCATGGATGCTTAAGGATTGTTCTATAAACCAGGTAATATTCAAACACAACATTATAGTTTTGAAAAGTAATGTATATAAATTACAGAATTTCCTTGACAGATTGTTATAATAACAAATTGATATATAGTACTGCAGCTTCCATAGTAATAGCATAGACTTAGGTAACCAAATACAGGATAATTTCTTTTTAATGTTCATACCCATCCATGCCCATCTATATACATGATAAAAGCTTGTTTTCTTTATATACATTATTGGTTATACCTCATTACCAAAAATAATAATAAAAAAGTCTTGACTATATTACTCTAATATGTCTAAATATAAGTATATCCTAAAATTTAGAATGATTGAAATTTGGTTTTCTATTAACTATTTGCTATTGTTTATGTTATGGCTTGAGTTTCATGAAATATTGTATTATAGACATGATAGATAAATTAGAGATATTTACATTTTTAAAATTTTATATGCAGATTAATTTTTATCATTGAGAAAATTGACTTATATCTCTCAAATTCAGATGTGGAAGCATATATATGTGTAACTGGGTTTGCAACAAGATCATAAATGACATTTGGGACCAAATAATTCATTATGGGTGGTTATCCTGTACATCCCTGGTCTCTATATTGGCTAAATGATAGTAATAACCAATACTACTCCCAGTTGAGACAAGCAATGAATGTATATAACTCAAGCAATGTGTAACAAAGATGTTTCCTGATGTTGCCAAATATTCCCCAGGAGACAGATTGGCTCCTGTTGTGAACAGCTGGTCTAATGTTTTAAAAATATTCATTACCAGCCAAATATATATTTAAGATGATCAGGAATAGATTTATATTTATTTTTCAAATAGTTCAAATACTTACATATTCAATCTTTGATGAATTTTCATGGTCTCTTTTAATCATTCAAATCTGGAATCTTTAAAATATTTTAAAATATTAGATAAATTAAGCAAATTTCTTTCCTAAAAAATAACTCATTTAATAATATGTAATGAAAAAAATCATATAATGTATATATTAGGAACTTTAAAGGGTCTAGGGGTTCATACTATACATAAGCTAATGAATTTCCTTGCTATGGTTTTATGTATGTAGATAGATTCCTGACTCAAAGATGGACAGTTTATTGTTAATCAATAGCAGTAGCCAGAGTATCCACTTTATTTCTGTTAGTTCTCTGACTCCCAGTTTTAAGGGGAGACAGACACAAAGAGAGCCAGATGATAACTGCACACAAAGGGTGGATTATATTATAGGAGAGGAACTCTGCATTTAGAGAATTCAAATCTCTTCTAAATTGAAATTAGTGTACCTTCCCTTTGTTTCAGAAGTGACAATATTTTTATCTTCAAGGCCATTTACTATGAAAATATCCTTGCAAAATAGTCTGGAAGAACAGCAGCCAGTGCTTTGAGCCCTGGGTGTTATAAGCAACGGATGAATCATTGAATGCTACATCAAAAACCAAAAGCAAACATGCAAACAAAAAAACCCCACGAGACCCAGGGAGAACTGTTTCTCAACAGGTACTACACACAGATAGATTACATTAAGTATAAACTCAAATTTAATTATTGCTAAATAAATGTTGAAGCAATTTGAAATCAAGTATGTGTGACATATACTAACTTTATCACCAGAATAAAAATATAAAACCTATATAAGATATATAACTGCTCATCCCAAATTTCAAAACAAAAGTAACCATGCTTTTAATTATCTATCTGTTTTCCATTCTAGAAAAAGAGTATGCTCTGGTAATTATAGAATCATAATAGAGAGCCAGCCTGCCAAGATTCAAATTTTAGGTAAGCTACTTACCAATGATACAACTTTAGAAGAGTTTTCTTTCTTTAACCGTTCATCTTTCAGCATTAGTTTCTTCTGTAAAAAAGAGGAAGATACAAGTATCTATAACATCAGCTATTGAAAAATTTATATATGGTGATTCACACAATGTATATTGCATAGAAGAAAATAAATTCTTAATAAATGCTATTGTTATTTCTTTCTCGCTGTTTAAGTGTATTCAATGTGCAAGTCACTACAATAAGCATTGAAATGTCAAGATAAATAAGATATGATCCTTGATCTCATGAAGATGAGGGTTGTTGGATGCAAGAAACATTCACCAAGGGGCACCTAGGTGACTCAGTGGGTTAAAGCCTCTGCTTTCAGCTCAGGTCATGATCCCAGGGTCCTGGGATCAAGCCCCACATTGGGCTCTCTGCTCCGTGGAGAGCCTGCTTCCTCCTCTCTCTCCCTGCCTGCCTCTCTGCCTACTTGTGATCTCTTGCCTGCCAAATAAATAAATAAAATCTTAAGAAAAAAAAAAGAAACATTCACCAAAAGTTATTTATTTTATCTTTACATATCATAAAAATATGTAGAAAATATTACATTTTCTATTAAGGTCTACAAAATTTTATGTGATAGGATTAAAGAAAAATATAAGCATAATTTATAAATTAAGAAATAATTTAGTGGATTTGTGAGTGAGTTAGGAATATACTTAATAACTATATTTTGTATTATGGTGTTTTAGAGGTTGAATAAAAATTAAAATGTAATAATGCCATTCCTTTTTTAAAACTATTTAAACTTATGGTTAAGACACTCATTCTTAAAAAATTGAGTATATAGTGTATCATTGCTCTGTTTCAGCAATTTAGCAAAATAAGAATGGTTCTAATATTTATTTTACTACTGTTTCCTTGAGTTCTTTTCCCTCTATATATAATTTCTAGGAAATTAATTTATCTCAGATTGGTCCTTATATTAATTTCTGATTCTCTGAATTATATTTGAGAGGTTTATGGGTTTAATTACAGGCTATTTGATTTTTTTTAAATCTCTAACTTGTTCTTAACATTAATATTCCAAAATAGAGGCAAGCTTCATATTCTTGATATTTTCTATCACTTCAGATTTTTTGTTTGTTTGTTTCTTTGGCAATTTGGTATACTGTTTCCTTTCTTGAATAATCCTCCTCCTCTATGATTCAGTTTACATAATAACTCAGCAAAAATTTTCTTTCATCATTCTAATGAAAATTTAGCCTATATGAATTTCTATAACATTCTTCCAACTTTCATCCATTATTTATCTAATCAATATTTGCTACACATTAACTATGTGCCAAGTACACTGCAATGTGCCTAAAGAGAGATTAAATATGGTACCACCACTTCCTCTCCATGAACATAAGGTTTAGAAGTGAATATTGAGGGATGCCTGTGTGGCACAGTCCATTAAGCACTGGACTCTTGGTTTCAGTTCAAGTCATGATCTCAGAGTCATAAGATTGAGCCCTGCACAGGGCCCCATGCTCAGCACAGAATCTGCAGAGGACTCTGTCTCCCTCTCCCTCTCCCCCTCCCACACCCACTCCTTCTCTCTCTCTAAAATAAATAAATCTTAAGAAAAATAAGTGAATATTGACATACAAACTCACTATTTTCATTTCATTTAGCCATTATATAGATTGTTAGCCATGCACACAGGAGCACACAAAGGTGAGGAATAAGCTTCTACTTGAAAATAATAGGACACATGGATGGCTTGGTCAGTTAGGTGTCTGCCTTCAGTTCAGGTCATGATCCCAGGGTCCTGGGATCCAGCCCTGAATCAAGCTTCCCGCTCAGGAAAGAGCCTGCTTCTCCTTCTCCCTTTACCTGCTTCTCTCCCTCCTCACACACACTCTCTGACAAATAAACAAATAAATAAATTTTTTAAAAAAGAAAATAATAGGACACAGCTAATGAATGATAGAGGAAATAAATTCTAGGGAGTAGAAGAGGGGAAAAGAGAATATTAAAATCCAGGTATTTTTTATTGAAATTTCATGTTTGGTATGTTTGGAATACAGGTTATGTGATACATGAAAAGTTGATGTAGTTCTTTGGAAATGTAGATATTAGATTGGGATGGGTCTGAATATTGGAAAACTCACATCGTGTGCTATTATTGTTTTAGACTTTGTTTATCTGGGTAATTTTAAGTAAAGGCACTTTTAAGGAAAGATTTGACAAAATTAATTTTGAAAGCATTTGACTCTGGCAGTAACAAAGAAACTATTTATGAGCAAATATTAGTTAATTAGAACTAGAATAGCTCTGTTCGATGCTATATTACTAGTGCAAGAGAAAAATGGCAATTTGCTTCAAAATGTGTTTCCCCAGTTTCTTCTTATGATTCTGTTTCGTCTTTCTTCCCTTTTACTTTTACCTCTTTATGTAACAGAAAGAATGAAGATACTCGAGGTATTTAAGAAACCCAAAAAGTTCCACATAGCTGGAGTGAATGAGCAGCTAACCTACTCTATCATTGGATATTTGGAGGGTGGACAATGGAGGGTAATGAAGTCAGGGGGTTAAAATGAAAGTAATATTATGTTGTATAATTATATGCAGTATATATTACAACCCATACACATGCAGTTACAGAACTGAGATCAAGTATGTTGGTCATATTAAGAAATAGGAAGGGACTCTCTCACCTATTAAAATGTTTTATCTGCTATATATGTCATATATTTATATATATTTATATAAATTAATATATAATTATAGTATTAATTATTATATAATAATTATATAATATTAGTTATATATAATTATGTAGTATTATTTACTTTTGGTATTCAGTACTCTTGGCCTATTAATTATTTTATGGTAATATCCTATAAACACACATATTCCCCTGTTGTGTGAGATACTGTATCTTGGTGCATTCCACATTTTCTAAATATCTGATTTTTTTTTCATTCCAAGTTCATATCTGCAAAGCAGTCCATTCTATAATTTTATTTATTTTATCCATTATCTATCTGTTTTTATTAGTTTCATTAATATATTTTGGGGACTATGCACTTGCATCCAGTTTTATCATCCTCATAGCCATCATTCTTTCCTGGATTTTTAACAACTTTAAATGCTCACTTCCATAATATATGATAAATCTTCTTCAAATCATCACAATTTATCTATATCATTCTATGGAAGGGTTTCAAAGATCAATACTCCCAGGTATTTTGCATAGTCTTTTTCTCTCCATTTATTTTTGAAAGACATTATTGCTTGATAGAAAAATTGGATATCCCAAAATAGATTACCTCAATCTGTTTCTGAATGAAATGTTCCTTTAAAGAATTATGGGTCTAATCATATTTTTTTCCCCTTAAAAGCACGTGATTTTCTTATGTGGATGTCCAAAATAATTTTTTTTATTATTCTGAAAACCCAATAATTTCACTGTGATATGTCTCACCGTTGAACATTTTGGATTTTGTTTCACTATCTAATGTGTATGGTTTTTAAATATGTATATTTGAGATTTCATTCAGGACATTTTTCTTAAATAAATGATTTTCAATATTTTTTTCTTCTATTGATTTAATCATTCAGGCAGAACTGTTTTTGTTGTTTTTCTCCTTTAACCATAAATCTAGAAACTTGTTGCCTCTTTTTTTTGCTTCTATATCATAATTTCAGCTCATCATTTTTTTATACCCTAAATTGTTACTTCATTAATTTTTACCTTTTGTTACAAAATATGTATAGGTGAATTGATTATCATTCTTACTGATTTTTCATGATTAAAAGAGCTGACTTTTCCTAGATTATTAGGAGGAATTTTCCACATACAGTGAAATGATAGAGTAGGTTAGCTTCCCTACTCTATGAATGATATTCAGACCCTTCTCTTTGTATTTTTACCATGAGGGATTGAAAAAAAAAAAAAGAAAGAAAGAAAGAAAGAAAGAAAGAAAGAAAGAAAGAAAGAAGAAAGAAAGAAAGAAAGAAAGAAAGAAGAAAGAAAGAAAGAAAGAAAGAAAGAAAGAAAGAAAGAAAGAAAGAAAGAAAGAAACCTTCTGTTTTGTTTTGTTTGTGCTCACATCTCTATTCCTCGTATATGATTCAATTCAGGGTGCTTCCTTTATATCTTTTTGTATCTTTCAGAGCTCAACAAATCTGTCCCTTAAAGTAGTTCTCTTGTGTTTATGAAGTATTTTGCTGTTATACTACTTTGCACTTGGCCTCCTTTGAACCTCTCTTCATATTTGAACCACTCTACATCTGGGAGTCCCGGAATTTGTACCTAGCATTTCTGCCCCTTGCAGAGTTTTGGAGTAAACGTTTATCAATTTGAAAGGAAGTTAATCATTTTTCAATTATTGAAATGTGTGAGGATTTTGAATTTTGTCAGTTTTCTCGGATTTGCTCACCTATTTGTTAATCTGCCTAACACCTCTTGCTTGGGGTGTAGAATTTGTTGCATTATCTTCATTCTCAGACTTGTTGGATCCTTCCATATTATACTCTCTATTGCTTCTACTGAAAAGCCATTGATCCTGACTACCTATCCCTGTGTTCAAGGGTTGCTGTGGATTCCTTGTTCCTAGCATGGTTGAAGATGCCATGTATGGTTGTTTCCTTGCCTCCTCCCATTCAGTCTGTCTGTTGAGTATATTTAAAAAATAATAATAACAGTGCTTGTACTATATTATAAATGGGAGTCTTCAATCCTGATAGAAGGCATGGGATTGTATGAGGATCCTCATAAATAAACAGAGGTAGACAAGAGGTCCACGAACAAATAGTACTTGTAGGGATTGGCAAGTGAAAAGGACAGAATAGAAAACAGTATTAGAGGAGAATCTGGCAGTTTGGAACCGAATTTTAAAATGTTTCGACAAGGAGGGAATGCTGCTGATGGGTGAAGTAAAATAAAAACTAATGTGAGAAAGGATTGCTTTTATGTCAAAATAGTAGATCTCTGGAAAAGTTTGCAATATGTGAATACAAATAAATTTCTAAAAGATGATGTCATGGGTCAATAGCTGTCCTCAAGAGTATACTTTCTTCTTCTTCTTCTTCTTCTTCTTCTTCTTCTTCTTCTTCTTCTTCTTCTTCTTCTTCTTCTTCTTCTTCTT